>NC_083340.1:43556777-43741914 GCF_019175385.1 Lycium barbarum | reverse complement strand
AACTAAAAGTCTGCCCCCTCCGGCAGACTTCTAGTTAAACACAACTAAAAGTCTGCCGGAGGGGGCATAGCAAAATTTAAACTTTGCCTTATAAGGCAAACTTTTAGTTATGCCTTAAGGAAAACTTACGCCTTATGGGGCATACTTTTAGTTATATATACTTTTAGTTTTATGGGGCACACTTTTAGTTAAGGCATTACTAAAAGTTTACCTTGAAAATTTTAAAAAAATACATATATATGTTTCAAGGAAAGTCTGCCCCCTCCGGCAGACTTTTAGTTAAACATGACTAAAAGTCTGCCGGAGGGGGAATAGCGAAATTTAAACTCTGCTTTGCAATTTTTTTTTTAATTTTTGATTGAGCGGGGGTTCGAACCCGGAACCTATGAGTTTTAGCCGAAGGGTAAAATTTAAAGACCACAAATATGAGGGGAAAAATTTAAATACCACCCCAAAAAAAGGGCAATTCGCCTATTTTTTTTTTGGCTTATAAGCTTTTTTCAGCTTATAAGCTGTTTTAGATAAGCGGGCAATTGGCGCGAATGCCCCTCTTTTGGGCTGGTCTTTAGATTTTGCCCCTCAAAATGGTGGTCTTTAATTATTGCCCTTCCGAGCAGAACTAACATAGTAAAAAGACATTACTACCCCTAACCGTTACATATAAAACACAACAAAAATCGTTATTCTCAAATCCTTCTATCGTTAACCCAGCCCAACTTCGTCCCCAAACCAGATTTCTCAATTATTCAAATCGTTGTTTCAAGCCAGATTTCTCCATTGATTTTGCTGCTACAACATCAGTAAAAGGTACAAATCTTAATTCAACTCAATTTAACGATTTTATTGAGTTTAGATTGTTAATATTTGAAAAAGATCATCTTCTACGACCTGATTATTAAGAAACAGATGACATACAACTCAGATTGAACATTACGCATGATAAAATTATTCAGTAAAATAGAATCGATTGGATTTAATGCTTTGTTCTGATTTTAATTACTTTATACCTTAATTAAATTAGTATACAATGCTTATTTACTTGAAATTGTAATTATAGTAAATTCAATTTAAATCAGGCAATGCTTATCGATTTAAACTTGAATTAAGGTAAACTGTGTGCAAATTTAGAACAAGTATGCCGGAGGAGGCAAAAGTTCAATTTACAAAAGAGTAGAGTATGTCGTTAACGGCAATGTTTTGAACCAATTTCATAACAAGTATGCCGGAGAAGGCAAAAGTTCTGGTTTATGTAGAAGTATAAATTAGTCCAGTTGCGTCAATCCTCTAATTGGAATAACTGTTGCAGGCATTTGATTTAAATTGGATGAAGGTAGAGGAGGTTTTCATTTTTTTTTTAAACCAAAAACAGTTACTGTATTATCATCAGCAAAACAAAAATTGATTATGCCGGA
This sequence comes from Lycium barbarum, assembly GCF_019175385.1. Classification (NCBI taxonomy): domain Eukaryota; kingdom Viridiplantae; phylum Streptophyta; class Magnoliopsida; order Solanales; family Solanaceae; genus Lycium; species Lycium barbarum. The sequence continues at coordinate 43,740,502 of NC_083340.1, read as the reverse complement.
GGAGGCAAAAGTTCAATTTACAAAAGAGTAGAGTATGCCGTTAACGGCAATGTTTTGAACCAATTTCATAACAAGTATGCCGGAGAAGGAAAAAGTTATGGTTTATGTAGAAGTATAAATTAGTTCAGTTGCGTCAATCCTCTAAATTGGAATAACTGTTGCAGGCATTTGATTTAAATTGGATGAAGGTAGAGGAGGTTTTAATTTTTTTTTAATTTTTTTTAACCAAAAATAATTACTGCATTATCATCAGCAAAACAAAAAGTGCTTATGTCGGAGGAGGCAAAAGTTCAATTTACAGGAGTAGAGTATGCCGTTAACGGCAATGTTCTGAACCAATTTAATAACAAGTATGCCGGAGAAGGCAAAAGTACAATTTACAAAGTAGTAGAGTATGTCGTTACTGGCAAAGTTCTGAACAAACTTCTGAACAAGTATGTCGTAGAAGGCAATACTTCTCTTTAGAAGCCATTAAAGTAAAACTGTACAAACCTAAAGAAACTTACACTTCATTAACATACATTTAAATATATATATATATATATATATATATATATATATATATATATATATATATATATATATATATATATATCCACAAAACATAAAATCCTAACTTCATAAGTACCAAACTACCATCATCAGTTCTAATTTCACGTGTACCCATTCCAAATTGCCCCCTCGTCAACTTGGTCAGTGTGGTGGAATAACCTCTGCCTTACAAATCGTAATTCTCTTCGCAGATCATCATTTTCTCTACTTAGAGCACTGTAAAGAGCCCTCAGAAAATCTATATCTCTTTTGATATCAGCAATTTCATGAGTAATTTGCAAATTTGCATTATTAGGATGGATTTGGTTATGAGGATGGGCATGTTCATGTGCTTGCCCGTGGCCACCATTAACATGTACAATATGTTGATTTTGGTTCATTTTGTATGTGATTATATCTGGTTTTCAGAAGTAAAGTATTTTTTCTTCTTCTTCAAAGTTGTGTTGGTTTATATAGAAGTATAAATTAGTCCATTTTAAATTGGAATATCTGTTGCATGGATTTGATTTAAATTGGATAAAGACACAGGAGGTTTTTCAATTTCATGAAAATAACTGTTGCAATTTCATTGGAATAACTGTTGCAAAAACAGTTACTCCGTTTTTTAAGAATGCTGGTAGCGGCAGAACTTCTGTTTACAAAATGGTAGAGTATGCCGTTTCAGGCATACTTCATGACTTTACATACAAAGCCTGCTGGGAAGGGCAGAACTTAAATTTTACCCCCTCCCCCCCCCCCCCCCCCCCCACAAACGTTGGCCCCTCCACGTTATACCCCTTTTGGTATATTGTGGAATGGAGCACCCCTTTTGGTTTATTTTGTACATTATAATGCCCTTTAGGTTCTGGACTCCAAAAAATATATTTGAAATCCAAAAAAAGAATTATAATCAAATTCACTATTCACGATTATGCGAAAACAAGGGAAAAGAAATAAATAAAGCTAATAGATGCTTCAACTTGCAAGAAGGAAGAAAACCAAAACCTTCCTTATATAAGTAGTGAAAAGAAAGCGAACGTTTGTAAAAGGTCTCATAATCTTTGCGCGTGCCAAAGTATGCCAGTGTAGGAAGAAATATAACTTTGCGAAAAAAGATAGTACGACGGAGTAGAGAGAAAATGAGTTTGCAATAAAAAGGGTTGATTATGCCAGGAAAGGCAACACTATCATTTGCATAAGCAAAATAGAAAAGAGCAAACAAAGTGTTAAAAACAACAAAGTATAGAATGTAAATTTACCAAAGGCAATTCAGCCTCAACATTTCCAGTTGCATTTCCTTCAGCTTGAGATACAATGGATTCATCATGATGAGGCGACACCAACGTATCACCCTCTTCTATCCTATCATCTCTGGCAGGAGATAAATCTTGTTCGAGATGATCAGAAACCACCACATCTTCATCTTGAATTTGCTCAAGATTTTCAAGCATATGTTCTTTCGGTGGAGAAACGTTGGATTCTTCAAGATTGGCGTCACCAAACTGTTCACTGGCAAATTGTTCCTCCACAACAACCTACATAAAGTAACAAATTAAGAAACACAACATCCACCATCGAAACAAAAATATTAAAATAAAAAATTAACAAATTCTGAAAGTGGTAAAAGATTTATGAACAAGTTTTGAAAAAATATGCCGGAAGGGGCAAACCTTATGCTTGAAAAAGGGAAAAGTATGCCGGAAGGGGCAAGATTTAAATTTAAAAAAGTAAAAGTATGCCGGAGTGGGCAGAAAATAACTTTCCAAAAGAGATGAGTATGCTGGAGGAGGCAGAACATGAGTTTGCATATAAAATGTGAAAGTATGTCAGTGTAGGCAGAAATATAACTTTGTGAAAAAGGTAGTATGCCGGAGTAGGCAGAACATGAGTTGCAATAAAAAAGGGGATTATGCCAGGACGGGAAAAACTATCATTTGCATATGGGAAAACAAAAAAGAGCACACAAAGTGTCAACTACCAGAAAAGTGTGCCAGGCAACTTAGATTTAGAAAACAACAAAGTATAAATGTAAAATTACCGAAGGCAATTCAGCCTCAACATTTTCGGTTGCATTTAGAGATTCAACTTGTTCAACATCTGTCTCCATGGGACATGCTACATTTGCTTGGCCTTCTCCAAAAACATCTTCAAATGCCACATTTAGAGAAGCATTTGCATCTTGTAATGTTTTGCGTAATTTTCTTCTCTTGTAAAACAGAATTTTGCCTCCCAACTCTGTCTCATCAACGGTTCTTTCACTAGAACCAGCTTGCACATCTTCCATCTGAATTTCTTGATTACTTTCACCCTCAACATTAGACAAATCAACACTGTTGCCCCCCTCGTCTCCGGTGGCAGTTTCAGATTCCCAAAATGCCTGTTCAAGATCAGCTTTCACTGGATTTGCCAGCAATATTGGCATCTTCAAATTCACTTTCATCACCACTTGAATTGTCCGGAGATTCATCAACCACCCCTTTACCTCGCTATTGAAATAAAATCCATACAACAATAATAATAAATAATGACATCAAAATAGAAAAAGAAAAACCACATTAAAAGTTAAACGAAAAGTAAAGGGCAATAAACATCATTACCTTTCCACTCGTGTACTCTTCGGATACAAGCAATTTCTTCACCTCATTGAAATGTGGAGATTTATTGCTGACATACGACAACATCAGAGGTTCACGACAATTGCCAATAATATCAACATATTGTTTGTGATAGTCATTGAACCTAGACCAAACCCAAACACTAAAGCCAAAAACAAAACCAACAACACCATAATCAATGGTATGTATGTTTGTCCCTTGCTTATATATTGATTTGAAACACCTCAGGAGTTCGGAAAAACACAAAGACCTCCAATTAAACTGCTCAAACAATTCAGTGTCCTCTATGTATACAATATGCTGCCACAACACCTTTTTATCAATTCTACCGCCCAATAAAACACGACCAAGAATGTATACCTCTGCTAGCATCACCGCATCAAGGTCATCTTCAAAATCTACATTTTGAGCACTCATCACATTCTTCAAATCCCTCATTTCCAAATTCCTTTTACCATCTCCAACACCAAAATATCTTCTCAAAAGACGACTGCCATTGGTTTTGTAATATTTAGCATAGAAAGATCTAGGAGGTTCAGTAATTGATAACCCAGTGACTCTCTTAAATGATTGCTCTGTAAATGTCACAAGTTTATCTTGTATATTAAAATGCATTTCATTGGTTTCAGAACACTGAACTTCCGACAACAACATAAAATTCACCAAGATACCCGACATTTTTATATTATGTAATTCCATAAATTTCCGAAAAGGACGATTCTTCAAAATTACCAACTGTTCTTTTGTAAAAAAATTCTCAACAAATTTAACAAACTTTTCATCCCCTCGCCATACAGCACTGATGCGTGTGTCCGTCCACTCTTCCGGAGGAATATAATAGTCAGCAACTTGTCCAAATTGTCGTCTCATGATTTAGCACACTGACATGAGCAAAACATAAAATTCAATCAGGAAAAAAAAAAGGAAAAAAAACACATAAAAAACATTACCAACAAAAATACATTACCAAAATCCATTACCAAAAACGTAAAAAGGAAAAAAAAAACAAAAAAAAACAAAAAAACCCTATTCAAATAAAATACAAACACAAACAATTGAAGGAAATAACTTATCAACAAGTAATGAAATAGTAACTAATAACTTACAGATGAAATTGAAACCCCACTAAGAGAAATCAATGAATGATAAAGATGATATAGGAAACGTGACAAAGCAACTGCCTTCTTCAACTTTAAAGTGAACAAACGAAAATAAAAAGTAAAATACAGGAAGAGCGGGCAATATATATTGAACAAAAAAAAAAACTGCACACGTGCTAACCACGTGACAAAACTTATGCCGAAAGCGGCATAATATAAGTGTGTTAGGAATAAAAGTTTGCCGTTGTAGGCATAACTGTGTGGCTTTATATAGAAGTTCAAATTAGTGCATTTTAAATTGGAATAACTGTTGAAACGATTGGATTTCAATTGAATGAGGATACAGGGAGTTTTGCAGTTTTTCTAAAAAACAAAAAAAAAAACAAAACAGTTAGTGAAATTTGAATTGAGGTAACTGTTGCAATTATTGACAAAAATACAAAGAGTTTTCAGTTTTTTCTTTTTTCTTTTTTTTTTAAAAAAGAAAAAAATTAATACATTTTCAATTGAAAGCAAATGTAGAAATACCTATTAGAGATATTGGGAATAAGAGTCACTTTTTCATTATCTTTTTTTATTTCTAGCGAAAAAAAAACTGTTACTACGAATTTAGAAGTATGCCGGAAGGGGCATAATTTATGATCCCAACGGGTAAACTTATGCCGGAGGCGGCAAGATTAAAATTATTGATTTTTTTTAAAGCAAAAACAGTTACTAAAATTTAAATTGGAGTAACTGTCGCAACTATTGACAAAAATACAAAGAATTTTTCAGTTTTTCTTTCCATTTTTTTTTTAAAAAACAAAATAATTAATACATTAATTGGAAGTAACTGTCGCACTTATTGGAGATGTTTTGGAACAAGAGTCACTTTTTAATTATTTTTTTTATTTTTAGGAAAAACAGTTACTTCCATCTTAGAAGTATGCCGGAAGGGGCAGAACATCTATTGAGAAAATGGCAAAAGTATGCCCGTTAAGGCAGACTACAGAACACAGTTTGAAAGTGAAACTTCATTATATGTACAGAAATGAAAAACCAATTTACATATACATCATTCGAAAAAGGGAGAAACACAATAACATAACACTTGCCGTAAATAACAACAAAAAAATCAATTCACTTTCCTAACTCTTCTGCAGTACAGTATATATCTTCAGCAGCAGAACTCAACCGTTTCTCAACTGGAGTACTGCTTGGTGTAAGCAAATACCAATTAGGATAACCATCATCTTCTTTGTTTCCATCTTCGCATCTCGGACGTTTTCTACTACCATCTTCTTCTTTGTTTCCATCTTCGCATCTCGGACGTTTTCTACTATCTTCAACAGCAGCTGCTACTTCATTTACATTTTGTGATGCTTCATTAGAAGAAAACAAAATATCTCCGCGTTGAAAAGCATCATTAATTGCAGCAATTTCTTTAAGTGCTTCTTTTTTTGCGCGGTCTTTATTTTCTTTCACATATTCCTTTTCAAACTGAGAAATAGTTTGAGTTTTATCAGACAGTTGACTTGATGAAGAAACAGCAGCATCACAGAGCATATCGAGCATGGGAGACGTCTCATTTTTTGTAGACCTTGCTTTACAAGCTTTACAAGATTTCTTTTCGCTATGCAGTCGAACTAAACTTTCAACACAATGCATCACATAATCAAATTTACTTTCCAAACTGTCAAGTCTACTTTCTAAACAAGTTCTTTTAGTACTTTCAGAAGCTGCTACACCTGACTTTGTTTCATCATGTACACGAACTAAGCTATCCACAGCATTAATCGCGCCAACAAAATTTTTATCCAATTCTTCGAAACGGCTATCCAAAGACTACAAAAAAACAAAAACAAAAAATTAAACAAAGAAGAAAAGAAAATGAGAATAAACAAAAACAACGAATGCAGCATGCAAAGTATACATATCATATTAACAAACTCAAAAATAAAAAAATAAAAGGCCATACCTTTACTTGATTGACAATTGTAGATCGTTCATCATCAAGTTGCTTCTTCACACTAGACAAAACACCCTGTATAACAGATCAATAAAACAACACATTACTTTTGATGTCACTAAATTAATGTTGAACAAGTATGCCGGAACCGGCAGAACTGAAGTCTGAAAATGAAAAAGGTTTGCCGGTAGGGGCAGAATTCAAATATGAAAGGAGAACTGTATGCCGGAAGGGGCAGATTTTAAGTTTGCAAAACCAAAAAATATGCCTCAAGAGGCATAAACTTTCATTTCTAAAACCAAAACAGAGAAGACTGCAAAATGTGTTACCTATAAAAATTAGTCTCAAAATGAGAATAGTATGCCGGTAGGGGCAGAATTGAAAATATGAAAGGAGAAATGTATGCCGGAAGGGGCAGATTCTACGTTTGCAAAACCAAAAAGTATGGCTCAAGGGGCATAAACTTTAATTTCCATAACCAAAACAGAAAAGACTACAAAAATGTCTCCTACTACAATACTATACCACAAGGCCTCTAACTCAGAATTCAGTTAAACAACCAAAAACACAAAAAGCAAAGTACAACTGACATCAACTATCTGAGAAGTAACTTCAGATGGCAAAACCGCACGGGAAGAACAAGGGCCTGAATCATCAGGAAATTTAAGTGCAACTAGATAATCCAGCATCTCTTGTTCCGTACCAACAACAACAGCATGGACAATAAATTTCTTGAATCTCTATAACAAAATATAAACACATCAATTTAGACAAAAACACAAAAAATAACAAGAGGGAAAAAGAACCAAGAAAAAGAAACATCAACAAAAGGGGAACACATACTTTTTCAGCATGGAAGAAATTATCAGTAATAACTTTATAATCAACTTGCTTTGAAGAACCCCAAGACAACATACGAGGAGACTTCAGACCATGAAAACTTGAAAACCCTCGAAAGATAGGGAAAACCTCCAACAGCCACACATTTAAAGCGTAAGGGAAACCACTAATCATATAACGTGTAGATGGCGTGCTCTTGAAAGTCTTCACACAACCACGAATCGACCGTACCAACCAATTAAAACTAAGAGAACCCCAAGGATAAGACACCTGAAAACTGTCATCGTCAATTATCTTCATTAGATGACCTTTAACAACACATTTCTCGTTACGACCCAACAAAACCCTCTCCAATATATAGACCTCAGCAAGTCTAACAGGATCACTAGATCTTTCCCAAAAACCACCAGTACGATTACTTGACTTGATCTGTAAAAAACTCCTGAGATCACACAACCTTATTCTATCCTGATTTGGAAAATAAAGTCTAAACAATCTATTTGGTCTGCTAGACACAACACTAAAATCGCCAACACAAGAATCCAACCCAGTAATAAGACGGAAAGACTCGGAATCAAATACACACACGCGATCAAAAATCTTAAACTTTAACGCACTATCATTACTAGATGAAAGTTGCGATAAGATCAAGCAATGGAAAATACTATCACTCAAGCGGACATCAACCAAATCCATAAACTGTCCAAACACACCCTTTTTCAACAACTCCAATTGAGAGACACTCAAAAAGGACAAAATCAAACTCCGAAAATGAAAATCACCACTCCACATGCCACCTCCTTCAACCCAATGTTCAAACTTAACCAAGGGATGTTCCTCCTATAAAAGAAAAATTAATGTCAACAGAAACTAAGAGTTTACATAAGAATAAACCAAAAATGAGAATGAAAATAATTAACATATACCATGATAAAAAATCAGCCCCTAGACTGGTACACAAATACCTGCATAATAGAAGAAAGAACCAAAACACATAAGACTGCATAAAAGGCCAACGTTATTAACAAAACAACACCAAAACACATAAAGATTGCATAAAAACCAAAATTATTAACAAGACAACACCAAAAAACCAAGACACACATAAATTAACTTAATTCATGAAGTTATGCCGGAACAAGCATAACTTTATGCCGGAACCGGCATAACTTCAGTTTCAAAAAGCAACAACTCTGCCGGACCCGGCATATGTTGCCTCAGACAAACACATTCTTCACAAAACATAGATTATTAAACAAAAACAACAACAACAACATAAAACAGCTGTTCACAGACAAAACTTCAAAGATTCAACAAAGAGAAAATCAAAACGCAAATCAAAATCAACTAAAACATATTACGACATTCAAAAAACCAGAATATATACATGGGGAACGAAACTAAAGTTCAAAAAATCATACAGACACTGTAACAAAAACACTATAATTTTAAATCAAAAAGGATCAATTAAATATAAAAAACGACGAAGACAAATATATCAATTCAACATAAAAACAAATATTGAAACGAGCAAAATATCCAAATTCGTACCTAAATTTTAGAACATATAAGACAGACACAAAAAACAGATGAGGAACGAAGAAGCAAAAAAAGAAAAGAAAAGGGCAAATGAAGAAATAGAAAGGGTTTTAATGGGGTAAGGGTAATTTCGTCAAAAAATATTCATTAAACAGGCGGCAGGGGCAAAAATTAAAGAAGGCGTAAATGAAGGGCAAAATATAAAGACCAGCCCAAAAGAAGGGCACTCCGCGCAAAAAAAGGTAGATAAGCTAAGTCAAATGGGCTCAATTATTTTTTTGAGCTTATTTTAAGCACAAAATGACTTTAAGCTGGCCAGCCAAACACTCAAAAAAGCTGAAAACAGCTTGCTTATAAGCCAATCCAAACGGGCTCTAAAGTTCCAACATTATAAGAAATTCCAGCAAGGATTCCCTTGAAAGTCGAGGGATTAATTAAGTCATTGTGGAATCAGTCACACACGTGATACGACCAATAAACGAATAATCGTCATGACTGGTAGTGCTTCTTCTATAGATAGTCTAGGGGGTCACAACATTAAGATTATTGGTTCCAAATTGTCAATGGAGGATTTGAGATCTCTTGTCCTCTTACAATTTGAATAGAAAAAATTGTCTTTTCAGATCTCTTACGTATAGAAAGTGAAGATCTCTTATAAGATGATCATAAAACTAAAAAAAGTTTGTAAAGGCTCAAAAAATCATTTCTCCGCGTGATATGATTAATAATAATACATATAATTCTTAACTTTATAAATTCATTAAAATTTTGAGACATATTTTTTGGTTAATGTGTGTGTTTGAAACTTTATTATTTAGGCTAAATTTTTTATTTGGCTACTCACAATGAAGTTTCACCCAAGTTGTTTTTTTTCATATTTGACCCAAAAAAGAAAAAAATATGCACTTTAAACAAATCGATATAGCATCTAAAGAATAGAAATAAATACACAATTGAGTTCATTATTTTGGATTAAAAAAATTATTTGTATAAATAATAGAGTTTTAGGATCTTTTTCTTACAAATTTTGCCAGAAAAACGAAAAGAAGAAAAAGACTACAATTGAAATAAATAGTTGTTGGACCTAAATAAAAATAACATAGATGAAACTCCATTATTTTGGGTTAAAATCTTTATTTAGCTAAAAATAGGAAGCTCTAGCCAGTTTTCTGTTTTACAGATTTGAAAAATAAAATTACAATAAACATCAATTGTCACTAAAGAAGAAATAAATAATTACACATTTGGAACTTCATTATTAAACTTCTTAGCAGGCTAGAAATAATGGAGTTCTAGTTAAGTCATTTTTACAAGTTTGGCCAAAACAATGTATAGTTGCAACAAATAGGTATTGTACCTAAAAAAGAAATAGAAAATACGATAAGATTAAGGTAAAGCTGTGTCGTAAGATAAAAGTCACCCATTGGAGCAGAAAGTCTCTTGACTATAAGGAGAAAAGCACTATGTGTGGAGAAATACAGGCAACCGAGATTAGAGCAACATAAAAACCATGAAAATATTCCTCAATCTGGGGAGCATTGGAGAAGGTAAATGTGTTTGTAACTTTCCTACTTTGTCAGCTCTGTGCACAATGCTGATGCTGGGTCTTTCTGTCATTTTGTTTTGTCAACAGGAATGCAAAGCCACAAAGAAAGAGTGTTCATATTATGAATTTAGACGTATTTCACGATCTATAAATCAACCATATTACACTTTCAGGTAATGTACTAGCCCCTTTCACTTTTCTCTTTACCTTCAGTTTCCCTCATTGTATGCTAGGGGATAGGCCTTTATGCGGGGAACAAGTTCTCACCATTTCTAAGATGACGTTTTTGTGAATTTACTGGCATAAAAGCTGAATGTTAGAATGACAGGGATAAGCATCGTAATATGTTTTTACCAATATCATATTTGGTCTGCTACCTGATACTGTGACAATTGTTGAGTCAACAAATCAGTTAAATTTGCATGTATGTTATTTGTCTATACTTGTAATTGAAGTGCATGCTTTCTGGCAAGAGCAAAACCTGTTCTCAAGTTTTTTGTCATGTGTATGTAACTGGGAACTTAGTTTGGGCAACTTCCAAGCATGATGTGTACCTTATGTCACATTTCCCCTGTTAGTATTAGTTAGTGATTGATGGGGAAGTAATGAGAAGATATTTTGGTGAATATGTTTTCAGTCATGAAATGATTAGTTTTGATTAAAAGGTATGTATTCCGAAAAGATTTAAGTTAAAAGGTGCCTATTCCTGAGAGATGTATCTGTTGGTTTGAACGGACACTTACCCCCTGTTTGGATGGTGGTTTCTCGTGGTTCATTAATGTATGGTTTTCTATGAAATCATATTTGTTTTCATTGTTCTTAAAATTATGTGGTATGGTGTTGTAAACCCGTGGTTCATTCCATGGTTATATAACCATAAAAAGTCCCAATTTTTGTAACCATGAATTTGGTGGTTTTTCCGTTGTTACATATTTCATTTCTCCATTATACCCCACCTCACCCCCACCCTAACACTGACCCCCACCCCATCCCTGCCCCACCCTCCACCATCCATCCCACCCCATCCTTGCCCCTCCCTTCACCATCCATCCCACACCACCCCCACCCTACCACTCACCCCCACCCCACCCCACCCCACTCCACCCCCGCCCTACCACCCACTCCCACCCCTAACTACCCCACTCCTCTGCCACCCACCCCAACCACCACCCACTACCCCTCACCACCGCCCAACCCCACCCCACAACAACTCACTCCCACCCTACCACCTACTTCCCCCACCCTTATTCTACAACCACCCACCCCTCCACCACCCCCACCCACTACCCCTCACCACCACCCAACCCCACCCTCACCCTCATTCCACAACCACCTACCTCACACCACCCATCCCTCCACCACCCCCACCCACTACCTACTTATTTTTTAAAGTTTCTATTTTATTCTTTACCTGAGTTTTATTAATATATAAACTAATTTCTAATTAAGAGTTAAGGGTATTTTAGTAAACTTACAAGTTATTATACAGTACCATACAGTCAAACCAAACAATACAAATGTTATTAAACCACAACAAACGATACAATCTATCCAAACATGGTGTTCATTAATACAATACAATATAATACAACACCATACTGTATCATACCATACTGTACATTAATGAACCACGGGAAACAACCATCCAAACAGGGGGTTAGGTATTATAAATACCTGATTATTCCCAAATATGAATAAGATTTTTCTTTCTCTATCACTTTCATTACAAATCACAACATTTTGTTCTTGTGGGAAATTTGAATTAATTGCGGGTATTCGAATTTCGGAGGCTTTATAAAATCCTGGAGGAATTCTGTCACCATTCCTGCAGCAACGAAGTGGGAGACTTAAATTCCTTAAGGACAGAGACTACTCTATCAAAGCCAGATTGTTCTTCCCCAAGTATTATTTTCTAACAATCATAAGGAATTTAATGGAAGAGTGGTTGACACAAGAAAAGACGATACTCAGTATCAAAGGCTGTATTTAATGATTGCATTCTTAATGCTAGTATACCACAAACCAGAAAGTTGTTGTTGCACTGCTATTCCAGAATGAATCTAAGGCTTATTGTTCGATGAATGGCTTGATACACAGATGTGTATCATCTTCTCAATTTATACTATCAACGCAATCGAAAAATAATACTCTCTCTGTTTCAATTTATATGAACTCATTTGACTGGGCACGACATTTAAGAAAGAGGGAAGACTTTTGAAACTTGTAATTCAAAATAAGCCTTGAAAATTTGTATGGCCGTAAATTATTCATAAAGTGAATTTGTTTCCAAATTAGGAAAGAGGTCATTCATTTTGACACAGACTAAAAAGGAAATAAGTCCAAACAAATTGAAACAGAGGGAGTAATAAGGATTGCATCCTTATTGGCAGAAAGAAAAGTGACAGGTTCTGTTGCAGCAATTTGAGAAGATATAAAGAAGGAAAAAAAAAAAGAACCAGAGGATGACTTGTGTCAAATGAGGAGCGATTCCTCATGATATGATCTTAGTAGATGTGAAACTTGCCAAAAGTGTTTTGCCATTTCCTGGACATGCATGTGTCAATGTTAACGATTTAAATGGGAAGTGGATTTTTTTATTCTTCCCTTAACTATGAAAACTTATCTTCAAATGACGCAACTTTTTGGATTCAACTAATTGATCTAGCCACTGTTTGAAGATATTGGAACGACATAAATTCGGGTTTTATTTTCTTTACTCGTCTTTTAATTTTCTACCATTTATGATTAATGAAATTCAGTTTATAAATGTTAGGATAGACGTTTATATCTGATGATCTCAAAGTAGATTCTATTTGCATGTCATAAAACTAATTGTAAGTATATAGTTGTAACAACCCGTTTGGTTGTTATTGCTTTTTCGATGCTTTTGACCTTTTCCCAAGCTTGTTTAGCTCACATTTGACTCGAGGGGGCCGTTGACATGCTTCCCGAGGTCTTTGGATATGATTTGGGTGACTTTGTGGGAAATTTGGGCTTAAAGCGAAAAGAGTTGACTCAAAGTTGACTTTTGGGTAAACGGGGTTTTTTCGGGAATCCGTTGATTCCGAGAGGTCCTGATGGTCTTTTAGAACTTGCGTGTATATTTGGTTTGGTTCCCAATGCACTCGGGTGCATTTTGGGACATGGATTGGAAAGTTGGTTATGAGGTATCGGGGTTGACTCGGTCAACGAGACCTTTATTGGAAATTCTGAGGCCACGAGTTCGTTCATAGCGTATTTTTATGTATGTCCGCATATATGGTCAGTGAGCAGATGGTCTAGGGTGATAGTTGGAATATCATGTTGAGTGATGAAACTTGGGGAATTTTGGTGTTTGGTGTCCCGCTTTAGCGGCATCAGGACTGCAGCAGCAGTACCGCTTTAGCGGTGGTCTTGCCGCTGCGGTGTCCTTGTATATCTTGGGCAGGAACGCAGAAGCGGTTTAATGACTGCAGAAGCGAAATCGCTAGAACGGTAAAGGGACCGCGGAAACGGGTGACGGGCAGTTAAATTCATTAAATGAGTGTTAAAAGCCCTAAGTCCTTCATTCATACCACTCTGAAAATAGAGCTATTGGGAGCATTTTAAGGCATTTCTTGGGGGAAATTCATTGTGACTTCCATTATCTCGAGGCTCAAAGGAAGGGCAAGACTAAGGTTTGACTATTGGAGACTTTGCTGTTCGGCTTTCCAGATAGGGTATGGTTTACCTTATAGTGAGACTTCGATTAGCGAAGCATATGTTTAGATGATATTGGAGACTGCATGTAAACCTTCGGGTATGAAGTTGAGTTGGATATTGTCTTAGGTTGGGCCTTGTTGTGTGATTTGGGGGCTAGCCACTACGTTGCGTTGTTGACTTGTCTTGTTCAATTTACTTATTGGCTCGTTGCCACGTTGAGACATCGAATATTGGTGATTAGTGATATATCATTGCTATGATATTGCGATACTTTACTTGGTGGATATTGAGATGAGAATTGTGATTCCATTGTGGCTTATTGTGTAGCCTTGTTATTGATATTGCTTGTGTGCCATGTGTGGTACTGTTTGGGATTGAATTGGTTGTTGATATTACATTGCATCGTATTCATACTCATTTCCATGATACATTGATATTGAATTGTTATGTTACTGATGATGATAAGTGAGAGAGTGTAGCCTCCGAGGTTTTTGTCGGAGACCGTAAAAGAGATATGAGAGTCTGTGATATGAGGTCATTTATCGGAGCAAAATGAGTGTACGTTGCCCGAGGTCTCTTGCCCGGAATGAATGAGTGCTCGATGCCCGAGGTCTCTTGCTGGGATCAAGAGAGTGCTCGTCGCCGAGGTCATTGCCGGGACGAGTGGTACATGGACTTCACAGGTCCCCCATGGGTCATGATCGCCGAGACATGGAGGTATTCCGTCCGGGACATGTTGTACAAAGACTGCATATGCATTGCATTACATTGTACCCCTTGGTTTTCTATGATATGCTTGTGATACGATTGTGATATACTGGTTCGGAATGGTTATACTGAGACTTGGCACAGTTAGGTTTAGCTGCTATAACGTAGGTGATGACTTGTTGCAATATGAATGGGATATACTGGTTCGGAATGGTTAGACTGATACTTGGTACAATTGGGTTTAGATGCTATAACATAGTTGATGACTGGTATTGTGGATATGGATTCGAGTTGACTTGTACCCTGTTGTCTTACGTGTTTATCTTGATTTGTTTGTCTTTATACACGTTAGCTAGTCTTAGTCGGCCTATGATACCTACCAGTACTTGTTGTTTGTACTGACCTGCACTTGCTACATTCTTTTGTGAATGCGGGGTACCAGGTTGGATCTTCATCTACCCTTCGTGGCTGATATTCGGGGATTGTTGATTCGAGTCTCCTCAGGGTGAGCATGAGGTCGTTTGCTGCCCGAAAACTCTTCCTAGTATTATGTCTTGCTTCCATTCTGAGACATGATTTTGAGACTATTTATGTATTATTACTCAGACTTGTAGTATTTGGTTTAGATGCTTTTGTATGACCAGACCAGTTATGATACGCTCAAATTACACCTATTAATGGCGTAAAGCGGACATTGTCAAATATAGTAACCCAAACAAGGTTGGGGTCGAATCCGACAGGGAATGTGGAGAGAAAAGAGTACTAATTGTATGCGATACTAATCTTTAAAGGCTTTAATCCTATTCCGAATATTTTGAAAAGAGATTTGGTTTGTATTCGCTTTTGAAGTGTTTGGAATTTGTTTGGATTTGGAGAACCAAAGTTGTGTCCCCGCGATGATTAGATGTTATGCTATGGGTGTCAATATGATATATTTCTAATGGGTCGGGGTTATGTATGCACTTAATCTCTAATGCACTTTCTAATATTTTCCAATAGTTAGAAAGTATTTCTTTTCATGATTTTCCCAAATGCAGAAAAGTTGTAAATAAGATTGATTAAATATGCCAAGTAGAACTCATCTTATCCCTAAGCGAGTTCATTAAATGAACTAGGGTTTGTGCATGAACAAGTGTTTGCAACCACTAATGAACAATGAATACGAGAAATAATAAAACACATCACAACCCATTATATATATATACAATGTTAGACATCCATTACATAGCACCCATCATTCGGGTCCACAACTTTGATTAAAGAAACTACTCACACATTATGGTCTCAAAAGTAGTAGGCAATAAATGAGACATAAAGCTTACAAAGTGTGATAAAGATGATGGAAAATGGAATCTTGTTGTCTTCACTAAGCTCCAAAAGGGGAGTATTCAATGCTCACCCACCAATGGAAATTTGTTCATGTGGTTACAATAAAAATTGGCTGCCAAAAAAAACCTAAAATGTTCTTTAAATAGGCTCCAAAAAACGCACACCAGCTACTGACAAAATTGCCCCCGATAGCAAGATCGACGGACCGTTAATCGTTCGACGATCCGTCGATTTCTCCGTCCTTTGTATCTTTAGCAATGTGTTCCATTCGACGGTGCCGTCAACCAGTTCGACGCTCCGTCGAGTATTCCGTCTTTCTCTCTTCTTGTTGACAGATCCTGATTGACGACACAAACGATGAAGCATCGATCAGTTCGATGCTTCGTCGATGTCTCCGTCCTTTGTCGTCTTCAACTTTGTCATCACTGGAAAATCGAGCTTATTGACGCTTCAAAGGACGGTTCGTCGGCTGATCGACGGAACGTCGATTCTTCATTTCTGGCCAATTTTTCCTTTGTTCTTTGCTTTTAGCTTTTGGGCCATTGTTTTCCTAAAACACAACAAAACATATTAACGAGAACCAGACTTACTTGAAAACCACCAAAATTCATAGTAAAAAGGCGTTGAATGTGCCACAAATCCGCGGCACATCAAGATACTAGGATGGATTTCATTTACTTCCGCACTTATTTATATTATATCAGTGAGATTACGTTATTTCACTTTCTTTCGCTATTTTCTATCACTTGTGAATGCTGGGTTAAGGGTTCGCCTACCGAGGTAGGAAAAGTAAGTGCCAACATGACTTAGTGAAATTGGGTCGTGACAACAATTTGGTAGCATGTATGAAATATGTGGAAGATTATTTTAAATGTAGTAAGGCATGAATTATTGCTTACATTAATACTTGAAATATTGATTCTTGAGATCATGAAATATTTTGTATGTTAGTTTGGATGAGTGAAGATATGCATATATTCGTTTGAACAAAAGGTCAAACGGTTGACGTTTAAGGGTTACTAAGGATTAGTGGAAAAGAAACTAAAAGTCCTACGAAGTGATCAAGGAAGTGAAAGACTTTCCAATGAAGGATAATAATTTATTTTTGAATATAGAAATTTCTAACCGGAAAGTAACCCAAGATAATACCACAATGACGATTGAGAATGTAGTAAGTCAAAATGATACTACGGCAATTGTGAATAAGAGTTTATTAACTCTGGACAATATGTAGTATGAAACTTGTTTTCCTTTGGATAAAGGAAATAGTTCGAATCTCCTATTAAACCTAGAAGGAGCGAAGACCTACGGAGAATAAGAATTTAAATTCTGATTTTTATTTCTTCTCAAGCAAATTATGTTTCAATTGAAGGAAGTATAGATAAAATGTTAAATAAAATACTATTGTCTTGATTCTGGATGAGGATCAAAAGATGTGAAGCAATGTTTTCAGGTTGTGCTTTCTGGAAATGAGAAGAAAGTTATAAGGTCGCTGTATGGATTAAACAAGCTCCAAAAAGTATGAAACTTTGATAAGGTAATATTATCAAATGGTTTTAAACATTATGAGCGGATAAATGGATTTCAGGTTCACAAAGGTTTACAGAGTGATAGTATATCTTTATGTTGGTGACATGCTTTAAGAATTAATATGAAAGGCATGAATGAAACTAAGAAGTTTGAACTCTCAAGTTAAGGTGAAATATTTGAGAGAAGTTGATACTATCTCTTAGGTATCAAAATTAAAAAATGTAGTGGGGGTTTCATTTTATGTGAATATTACTACATTGAAAAGGTTCTTTCCAATGTGTTTAATCATTTGGGTATTAGGAATTTTATACTCAATTAGATGTTCTTATAAATTGATTGAGAAATGAGAAAGATTTATTAGTCAATAAGACTATGCTAGTGTAGTGGTAATTTAATGGGATCCCGAGTCTAATTGCACTAAGTTTTGCCTTTGATATTGTACATATCAGAATATGCTCATAATCCTAGAAGTGAACATTGGAGAAGCATCATAAGGATACTTGATTATCTTAAAAGGACAAAACTTTTGCCTTACTTTAAAACATATCTTTTAGTATTGAAGGACATTGTGATACTAGTTGGATGTCTAGTGTAAATGATAATAGGTTAGCGTCTGGCAGGATCCTATTTTGAATGGAGAAGCAGTTTCATGAGCTTCTAAGAAAAGGACGCGGGTTACTCATTTCTTCATGAAATTTGGGTTTATAGATCCGGAAAGAGAGACAAAATGGCTGGAAAAGTTATTAAAAGTTGTGGGCACAACGTAATCAATTGTTCTATTTGCAATATGATAGTGAAGCAATTATTTCTAAGGCATTTAGAAAAAAGGGCAAATCTAGAACATATTGCTTGAATAAGACAACTGAATATTGGTGCATTATCACCAATTGTTTGTGTCATGTCTAAATGACTATGCCAACCCATTGACGTCTAAAATGCTCTCGAGAGGTATAATTGTAGCACTATGAATGCTGAGGGTATAAGGCAAATTAAATTATCACGGATAATGGAAACCTTACCTCTACTATTTCTCTGCAACAATACTAAAAAAGGTAACAACAAGTTATTCTGTGACTGTTACCAAGTACTGGAAAATTTAGTAATTAGAAAAAGGAGAGCGAGTACAAAATTACTCTTAATGAAGAAACCAGAGTTCGGATTAAGAACTAAGTAAAGTCCAGGATAAGGACTTGGTAAGTCCAAGATAAGGACGTGGTTTAAAACTTCACCTATATAAACACTTGAAGTGGTGCCGCTTCGTCCAAAGTTGGAGAGACAAACTTGGTAAAGTGTTTATGAATTCAGGAAGTAGCACAAAGACATAATCGGGTGCTAAAACTCACGGTGAACAAGTTGTGAAGTTGGTACAATTTATGTGTATAAAGCTTTTCCGTCTTTGTCATTAAGGAGTTGTAGTTTAATAGAACTAATCTAACTATCAATTTCAACAAAGATTTGAATCGTTTATACAATAGAAGGTTCAACTCGAAAGAGACCTACTATATGCATAAATCTCATAAACAACATCAAT
Source organism: Lycium barbarum (assembly GCF_019175385.1). Lineage (NCBI taxonomy): Eukaryota > Viridiplantae > Streptophyta > Magnoliopsida > Solanales > Solanaceae > Lycium > Lycium barbarum. The sequence goes on along the minus strand of NC_083340.1, from coordinate 43,721,604 downwards.
CTCTAACTAAGTGGGGGATTGTTAGTATTAGTTAGTGACTGATGGGTAAATATTGAGAAGATATTTTGGTGAATATGCTTTCAGTCATCAAATGACTGGTTGTGATTAAAAGGTACGTATTCCGAAAAGGTTTAAGTTAAAAGGTGCCTACTCCTAAGAGATGTATCTGTTGGTTTGAACAGACACTTAGGTATTATAAATACCCGATTATTCCTAAATATGAATAAGATTTTTCTTTCTCTTTCACTTTCATTACAAATCACAACATTATGTTCTTGTGGGAAATTTGAATTAATTGCTTGTATTCGAATTTCGGAGGCTTTGTAAAATCCTAGAGGAATTCTATTACATCTTGTACATTTAGAAAAACACTTATCAAATTCTAACGTGAGTATGTTGAGCGATGGATAAGTAAAACAACTTGGGAATACAAGGAGCGGAGTATTATTGAGTATATTCTAGAAATAAAGGATGCACATAAGTTATACCGGGAGGTCCTATAAGGAAACAAGTTGAAGAAGTTGAGTTAGTATAACTTGGGAAGAAAATGAGTGTTATTTGGAATGACAAAGAGCCAACTTGGGGAAAGAATATCTTCCAGTATATGATGAGTTTTGAAGTGAAACAAAATCCTAAGTTGAAATTCATGAAGTCTAGTTTCCAACGCAACAAACCGCGCGTCGATCCGACATCGGAATCAAACGTTATGAGCATTTCAAGAAGGACTGCCAGAGCAGGGAATAACTCTGCGCAAATGCACCTGGGAGTGGTACAAATGCAAAATGAAGCCATTAGGCAACTCTTCGCGAACGCGCCCAAGGTGGCTCGAACGCGAAGGGAAAAAATTTGGTCGGTCCAAACCGAATGTAAAACTCTATAAAAGGGGATTTACCCCCTTATTTTCATCCAATAACCCCTCAAAAATATCCCCAACCTTTTGGAATATTCCCCCAACTTCCACCCATAAAATTTAGCCCAAATCAAGTGTAATCTCGAGATTTAGGTCCAGATAGTGTATATTTGTGATCATAGTATCATATTGCGGTGAATATTGGCTTGGATTCAAGGTGAATATTGAAGATATTGCGGTTCTAGTGGGGACAAGGTAAGAATCTCTCCTTATTGGTATTGATTTAGGTTTATTTACGAAAATAGAGCTATTAAATGATCGTATAATGAATTTGTTGAAATCGAATAAACATCGTGTGGGATGTTTTATGGAATATTTTGGTATTGATGATGATGTTGTTGATGTTAGTGTTGTTGTTGTTGGTTGTTGATATTGTGATTTCGGGCTAAGGATATAAATAGGGGAGATGATGCCCGAATTTCGGCTGATTCTAAGGGAATTTAGTTTGAAGGCTTAAGACAAGCATATGACAATGAGCCTAACAAAGTATGAATGGTTTTATATGTAGATTACACGACTTCGAATGATCTTATGTAGATTGCAAGATAGGAAGTAGATTGGAAATCCGAGAAGTAAGCTTCCAGGTATGTTAAGGTTGTTCTTTCTTTTCTTGGCATGATTCCATATAAGGTAAGAGCATAATAACCTTGTGAACGGAAATTGTCTAAGTAGAGCTTGTCATATTGTTGCATGATTTCCGAGTGTTCTGTTATTCTTTTTTAGGGGCTATATCCCCTTCCTATGTCCTTGAGTTCATAGAGAGATAGAAGAGACATGTTACAACATCGGTATTCTTTTGAAATACATGATATGCATATATTTTATTTAGCCTGGCCACTTGGTCAGTGAGACATGTTATTTAGCCTGGCCACTTGGTCAGTAAGACATTTGATTTAGCCTGGCCACTTGGTCAATGAGACATTTGATTTACCTTGGCCACTTGGTCAGTGAGACAATTTATTTAGCCTGGACACTTGGTCAGTGACACATTTTATTTATCGTGGCCACTTGGTCAGTGAGACATTTTATTTAGCCTGGCCACTTGGTCAGTGAGACAGATATGCCTGGCCTAAGGGTCAGTGAGACAGATTGCCTGGCCGACGGGTCAGTGAGATAGATTGTCTGGCCGACGGGTCAGTGAGATTTTACAGTTTCCTTACTACTTGGTTAGTGAGATATATAATAATATTATATTGCATTTCATATGAGACAGGTCAGATGAGATATTCAAGGCATTCTTTGGCCTCCAGATTGTGTTGTTTCAGTTTAGTTTTTGTTATCATGCCTTACATACTCAGTACATTGCTTCGTACTGACGTCCCTTTTGCTGGAAGGCGCTGCGTTCATGCCCGTAGGTTCAGGTAGCCAGACAGGCGCTCCAGCTCAATAGGTCTTCCACTCAGCTGCAGACAGTGCGCTCCACTTGGCTCGGAACTGCAGTCCCTTTTGGTATGCTATTTTGACAGCTATATATATGGGTATGACAGGGCCTTGTTCCGTCCTTTCTATAGTTCGTGTCCTATAGAGGTCTGTAGACAGTTGTATATAGTTGGGATGTTTGTTGTACAACATATGTAGCGGCCTAGTCGGCTTGCACTGTTACTCTCAGTATGTAAGTATATATATATATATTCTGGTTGTGAGTTCTTGATGCATACAAGAGTAAGTATAGCTCAGTTATAAGCTAGATATGGCCACCATGTTGCTCGATGAGATGCGAGTACAAGTTTAAGGGTGCTTGGTCATTAGTGGTCGGGCACTCGTCACTTCTCATTAGCTTGGGTCGTGATAGAAGTGGTATCAAAGCAGTTCTATCCTAGGGTTGTCTACATATTGTATCCAGTAGAGTCTTGTTTATGGGTGTGTGCCATACTTATAAACAGGAGGTTGCGGGGCATTTAGGAACCATTGACCTTTCTTTCTATCTTAGATCGTGCAATAGAGCCAAAGTATAGGAAAGATCGTTCCTGACCCTCCTTTCCTGGTAGATAAGTGCAGACTGATATAGATGAAGAGGATGGATTCTGATAGTGGGGGTGCTAGGAAGGCCCCCAAGGTGGACTCCGGACCACGGGTACCAGGACAGATTAGGAGGAGTCTTAGTTACTCCATTAAGACAGATCCTTCTAAGGATATGATTGAGACGACTCCTCCAGAGCTTGTGACTTCTATAGAGGAGGATCCATAAGAGGATATCTATGAGACAGACCCGTCTGAGGGTTCGTATGAGACACCAGTGGAGCAGGAGACTCCTGAGGCTGCACCAGATTTGGTCCTTCCAGTTTCTCCTATGATTGAGCATTATGTCAGAGCAGCCACGAGTGTAAGTGTTACGGAGTATTCTAGCCCTCTGTCTTGGCCTTCAGTTAATCAGGAGCTGCCAGAGTATTCATATCCTTCGGATTATGATGGTGGAGATGAGGATGGTCAGACAAGTAGATGGTGGGAGGATGATGAAAGGTATATTTCACTTCACAGTTCCCAAGCCCAGGATCAGGACAGGTCGGTTACAGGTATATGGGTCTTCTTATTGAAATTCCTTTGTGTGATTATTATGGGATATCATCTAATAGTTGACGAATGGGAATTTAAAGAAACCGATAACCGACTTATTTACAGGTAATTATGACTAAGACATTTTGCTACCATTAGGAACCCCGGGACTAGGAATGAAAAGCAGTTGCGTGTGTTGACTTGTGGTTATGAAAATTTTTTAGATAGTGGAAGTTTCAAAGGTTATGATGGTATTTATCCAATCAGTAAAGTAAGGGACTTTCCAACCTTGAGGGAAATGCATTACCGGGTTTTGTGTGGATGTTCCACTAGAACTTTAAATTGGTTTTTTTAAAGATATATGATAAAGGACCAAGTAGTAATAAAAAGGATGGATGTGACCCTTATAAGAAGGTTTACCTTGATTTTTCAGACAGATGTGGTGAAGGCCACTTGACGATAGAAAAATAAGAGCAATGTCGGCTTATGAATAAAAAGGAAAGAAGAGTAGGTATTTGAGTGAAGATCGTTCATTAATTCTATATTGCCAGAGGCTCATAATCAGGGCTTAGAAAATATGCTAAGAAATCCTACAGATTCAGACATGCGAGAAATATGAGGAACCAGAATAGCCTGAGGGAAATTAGGAGCATATGAGACTTGCGATTGGAATTTTAAATGATCGTCAGGTATGAGTCTGGCTAGCTAGGCAAAAAGAGGGGAGATGTATTAAAGCCACAAATTCAGGACAACTTTAAATAGCATTGGGATATTTAGTAAGCGAGGTATTAACAAGCGATGTAAACAATGACTCATGTGTGGCCACATTAAATATTATGTGTGCCCTTACGATCGATCTTACGATATGCTAAAGGTATTGATTGAGCTAGGTATTGAAGTTAAGGTAGGAAGTGCTACAGGGCAGATTGATATTGTTTTCCCCGAATGTTAAAGTTGGATAATCATGTGTCACGACCCAACCGAAGGGCCATGACGAGCACCCGGTGCTAACCCACCCGAGCACCTCTTATCGTACATTCATATTCACATCTAGGTGGGCCACATGACCTACTTATGATTTCTATACATCAATAATACTAATCTCATTGGGCAATAACACGTTTATATCATCATCAACAACTATGTCCATATCCATATACACAAGCCGACGAGGCTAACAAAATAATATACGAAATATAAGCCGACAAGGCTAAAAGACATCTAACTATGCACAACTGTCTACGAGCCTCTAAAGAGAGTATGTAACATCATATAGATGGGACAGGACCCCGCCATGCCCATATGTATGTACACAAAATAATAGTACCAACATCAGTAGCTCCGGATCAAATGGAGCTCCTTTATGCAGTCCCTGAACAAGTAATCTTTGGATCAAGTCTGTCTCCCTGTCCACCTGCGGGCATGACGCAGCGTCCACAAACAAAAGGACGTCAGTACGAATAATGTACTGAGTATGCAAATCATAATCAACATCATGGTAGAAGCATCAGAAATAACATAAGATAGGAGAGTCATGAGATAATAGAGCCATTTGTACCTCTAGGTGGCAACCATCCTGTTTACTTACCCATTTTCTAATAGGAACCTTCCATTTCTAATGCTTACTTATATATATTAGTACCATACCCGACCATGAAGGTTCGGTGTTTCACATACCCGGCCATGACAAGGCTCGGTGTTATACATACCTGGCCCTACCAAGGCTCAGTGTCATCCGTACCCAATTGTAGTGGTGTGCGCACGATAGATATCATACCCGACCATATAAGCTCGGTGTTACATAATAGTCATACATACTTATACACGTATACATAAGAGTCCATAAGTATCATCATCATCATCATCGTTTTCGTTATATCTTCCTTAGAGGGTCAAATATCATATAACTTTAGTAATTCTGGGGATAGAGTCATTTAAAAGACATTATAGAACCCATGAGAAGGTATATAGCAAAGGAATCATGCCTTGATGAAAGAAGGGTTAGTCTTACATACCTCTTCATCTTCTTAACTACTTAACGTTTCCCGTCGAAGCTTGGAGAATCTACATTTAGAAGGATTCGTACCATGGGTAAGCCTCAATGATACTCTTAGATGCAACTAGAATAATTCATGATCTAATGAAAATTAGGCAGCATTTCCCTTATTTCATCGACTTCCACCATATTACAAAACAACTGCCAAATAACCATAATAACATCCATAATATCATAATCAAGTACTCACATTCCATCAAGCCTTCAAAATTCAGTCTCATATTCAACCTATACTAACAACTTCACATCAACCCTTAGCACATTTTTATACAAAGCTTCCTCATCATAATCATTACCTTTCATAACAAGATTATATCCATATTATACTAGGAATCATAACTTAAGTTAGCTTACTACTCAAAAACATCATAAAAGCTACATTTAGACCTCATCTTCTACTTTCTTCTTCTACCCAAGTTGTTCAACAAGTAAGAATTCTTAATAACATGAAATAAGCATGAAAACTAACATTTTATCTCATAGGAATGAGCTTTGGAGCAAAATATCAACTTGTGCAAAACCCTAGCAACAACACCTAAGTAGATCTTGAAGTCTACTAACCCTAGTGAGCCTTCTAACACATGAGCACTTCAGTTCTTGCTATTTGATCTTTGTTTTCTCTTGGGTTGGAGTGGAATATACTTGGAGAATGGTTTTGGAGCTCTCAAGACTTTTGGAAATGTGGGAAATGAAATAAAATAACAAGGGTCATCTATTTATACAAAAATAAAAAATCTACCCGATGGACTTATACAGACCACTTATACGGTCCGTATAAGTGGACCGTATAATACCACCCTGAAAATACCCCTCTCTGTAAGGGTTATGTTATACAGACCCCCTTATACGGACCGTATAAAGCTATACAGACTGTATAAGTGGTCGTATAACTCACAGTTATCCGAAACTTTCTCTCGTTGATTCGTTTGACTTCCAATCCTTGTGGAACCTTCTTGGAACTTATATAACACTTAATTAACCATACAATAGGCCCTATAGTATCCCCTCAAGACCTTACCAAATAAATATTAACTCAACTATAGCGAAAACCTTTCCGAACACGACTTACATTTCCCTTCTTCAACAAACTAAATTTCACATATTCATATGACTTCAAAATCTTATAGTATGCACCTTAAGCTATCTAATACTTTCCTTAATCTCACATGGACTTCTTATTCACCTTAAGCTCACGTTAGCCTACTCACAAGGCAATAATCCAAAATTTCCGAGATGTAACATCATGATGCAATAATATCAGGGAGAAGAAGAATATGAGTATATAAGAGTTAGGAGACTATGATGTCATGAGAAGAAGAGAAGAGTAAACAAGGGAAAGTATGTTGCTAGTAAGGATCAAGTAAGGTTTCCAAGAAAGGGTTAAGGCGATGGTAGAGGCGAAAATCCATCCGGATAAATCTCTAAAGTAAGTAAGCAGGAAGGATAGAGTATGACAATATGGGGTAAAGGACGAATGCGAAGGTCCCAAAAATAGATCTTGATAAATAGGATTGAAGTATAATAACAATGAGTATGGATATAATCTGAGAAGTAATATTAAGGGATTTCTGACCCTTAGGGTACATCCGAAAGGGATAACTATGAAGCCATATTGATACGTTCACCTAGAAAGCAGAAAAAGTCCTCCCCCCCCCCCCCCAACCCCTAAAAGACGATTTCAGAAATAGAAGGAAAGGAATTCATACTTCTAATAGAATATTCTATGAATTCCAAGGTTGATGTTGTAGAATAGCAAGTAGGGCAGAGCACTTTATGAGCAAAGGAAGTCAAGAAGGGCCCTAAGAGCGAAAGTAAGGAAAGTAGACTAATGAATTGGTTAAAGGAAGTTGTGTAACCATCCAGAACAAGAGGAAGGTTAATAAGCTGATAAGCTTGGCCAAGAGGCAAAACATCGATAGCATGGGACAAGAGTCTTGATAAAGAGTACAGAAATTCAATCATAAAGAAATAGGATGAATGTACGAGGGATATAGGAACAAGTTATGGTATCGAAAGGGAAGATAAGAAAGAGATAAAGATCGACAAGATATTGGAAGAATTATGACGCTAGACTATGGTACAACCATCTAGTAAAGAAAGACTACAGAACAGTATGAGTTGGGAAACTGAAAGAGTGGGTCGTGGAAAAATAGATGCGATAGTGCATTGACTTACGATGGTATTAAAAGGATAAACCGGATTTGGTTGGTTACAAGATAAGATCAGTACAAAAGAGGGAACAGACAAAAGTCTTCAATCGCAAAAAGGTAAATAGAGGAAATGAGTATCTGAGACTTTGAATATCTGTGCGACTGATAAACTCAAACCAAAAATAGAGGATGCCAAACTATGGGGGAGATTTATCAGGTAAGAATCAAGCGAAGGTCAGGAGTCCAAGAAGAGTTTCAAAAGAAGTGATAAAAGGATGATGCGTCCTATTGGCACAAAGCTGGTGGCAATGAAACCTCATGGAACAAGCAAAATAATGGTTCTACTAGATATATGTGATTGAAATTATAGATCAAGAAAAGAGTAAACTGATTTGAATTCACTACATGGTAAGGAGCCTGGTTCACATTTTGGCAAATTTCCAAATTTATCTCTAATTCATCAGTTGGACTACGGACTAGCAACTTCAAGGATAAATTGAAAGGAGACGATCACTGAAGAAGAGATTCAAGATATTCTTAATGTAAGTACAAGAATTGTCGATAACCCAGACCGAGCATAAGAAATTTTATTAGAAAGGAGAAAGAGGGAATCAAGTAAAGTGTATTGATCGATTCAGTTGATACAAAGAAGCAAGGATACTATATTACCAGTTTCTGAGGGTATCCTTAAGGGGGAAGAATAAGTTAAACTCTAAGAGGATGAAGGCATGGAATATCTGTGAAGCGTAAGAAGGATACATAAAGGTCAAAGGAGTAAGAATTTCGGACATATTAAACGGGCACCAAAAGGATAATGGGACCAACAGTGAATATGAGTATATGGTAAGTACTGGGTAAGCCAGCATATAAGGGTGTAAACGACAGAGGTCGAAAAGACAATGGGGATGATAAAGTATGAAGAACCAGTAGACCGACAGGTGATAACGAAAAAGGGATAACCGTGAGTATGAGCATAAATTTTAGTCACAAGAGGAGGGGGATAATATTCAAAAATTTATTGGGCAGGAAATTCAGTGAACTCCAAAATACACCTATTGGTGGTAAAACAACAATGATCAAGAGATACCGAAGGAATTATGAAGCCATGAATATAGAGTCTACGTGTACGTAGGGATGATAAGCTAGTAGTTGCGTGAGGAAGGACTGCATATGTATTAAGAAGAAATCATGTTATTGCTCATATAAAGAAACCAAGGAATTCAAGAAAAATTAGTCCTCAGAAATTGAGGCGCATTCCGGTGTAAAAGATCATCGAATACTACTGCAGTAAGACTAGGAATCCCAAGGATTAAGTGTAAGAAAATCCACAAAAGAGTTAAGGAAAATATTAACTAGTTGAGCAAAATCAATCAGTACCGGCACAACTGAACGATACGCAGACAAAAGATGGAGTAACATTTCAGCAGAAGAGCTCCAGATACAACTGTTAATTAACTGAGAAATAGAGGATAGAGCTCATATGGGTAAAAATAAAGGAATATCAAGTTGGTTACTATTTATATGAATGATGAGGTTAACGGATAAGTTCTCAGACATCGCCACCGGAATATAAGGAAAGATTGAATGGACCATAAATATAAAGGTTCAGACCCTAAAAATGAACTGGAGATGATTGTCGCTTCAACAAATCGATATAGCATCATAAGTCTGCAAATTATGGTTACGGTTCTTTAACTTAAGGTGTATCGTTTCCAAGGAACCGCGAGGAGGATCATAAGTTATGTAGTTCGAATAAGTTCGGTTCCGCATACGTGAGCAAGGCTGCAAGTCAGTGAAGTAAATACCAATAGATGCAGGTGGGAATATTGACAACAACATCAAAATGAGTCCTACTTCAATATTCGAGGACGAATGTTCCTAAAGGGGGAGGAATGTTACACCAGTAAATACCAGCAGATGCAAGTGGGAATATTGACAACAGCATCAAAACGAGTCCTACTTCAATATTCGAGGACGAACGTTCCTAAAGGGGGAGGAATGTTACACCCTGTACTTTTAGAAAAGCACTTATCAAATTCTAACGTGAGTATGTTGAGCGATGGCTAAGTAAAACAACTAGGGAATATAAGTAGCAGAGTATTATTGAGTATATTCTAGAAATAAATGATGTACATAAGGAATATCGGGAGGTCCTATAAGGAAACAAGTTAAAGAAGTTGAGTTAGTATAGCTTGGGAAGAAAATGAGTGTTATTTTGAACGACAAAGAGCCTACTTGGGGAAAAAATATATTTTATCATATGATGAGTTTTGAAGTAAAACAAAAGCCTAAATTGAAGTTCATGAAGTCTAGTTTCCAACGCAACAAACTGCGCATCGATCCAAAATCGGAATCAAACGTTATGAGCATTTCAAGACGGACTGCCAGAGTAGGGAATAACCCTGCGCGAACGCACCTGGGAGTGGCATGAACGCGAAGGGAAGCCATTGGGCAACACTTCGCAAAGCGCCCAAAGTGGCGCTAACGCGAAGGGCAAAAATTAGGTCGGTGCAAACCGACTCTAAAACTATATAAAATGGGATTTACCCCCTTATTTTCATCCAATAAACCCTCAAAAATATCCCAAATTTCTGGAATATTCCCCCAACTTCCACCCATAAATATTAGCCCAAATCAAGTGTAATCTCGAGATTTAGGCCTGGATAGCGTATAGTTGTGATCATAGTATCGTATAGCGGTGAATTTTGGCTTGGATTCAAGGTGAATATTGAAGATATTGCGGATCAAGTGGGTACAAGGTAAGAATCTCTCATTATTGATATTGATTTATGTTTATTTACGAAGATAGAGCTATTAAATAACCGTATAATGAATTTGTTGGTTGAGAAATCAGATAAACATCGTGTGGGATGTTTTATGGAATATTTTGGTATTGATGATGATGTTGTTGATGTTAGTGTTGCTGTTGTTGTTTTTGGTTGTTGATATTGTGATTTCAGGCTAGGGATATAAACAGGAGAGATGCTGTCGAATTTCGGCAGATTCTAAGGGAATTTAGTTTGAATGCTTAAGACAAGCATATGACAATGAGCCTACCAATAGTATGAATGGTTTTATATGTATATTACAAGACTACGAATGATCTTATGTAGATTGCAAGACAGGAAATAGGTTGGAAAGCCGAGAAGTATGCTTCCAGGTATGTTAAGGTTGTTCTTTCTTTTCTTGGCATGATTCCATATAAGGTAAGAGTGTAATAACCTTGTGACTAGAAATTATATAAGTAGAGCTTGTCATATTGTTGCATGATTTTCGAGTGTTCTGTTATTCTTTTTGAGGGGCTATATCCCCTTCCTATGTCCTTGAGTTCATAGAGAGACAGAAGAGACATGTTACAACATTGGTATTCTTTTGCAAATACATGATATGCATATATTTATTTAGCCTGGCCACTTGGTCAGTGAGACATTTTATTTAGCCTGGCCACTTGGTCAGTGAGACAGATATGCCTGGCCTACGGGTCAGTGAGACAAATTGCCTGGCCGATGGGTCAGTGAGATTTTACAGTTTCCTTGCTACTTGGTCAGTGAGATATATAATAATATTATATTGCATTTCATATGAGACAGGTCAGGTGAGATATTCAAGGCATTCTTTGGCCTCTAGATTGTGTTATTTCAGTTCAGTTTCCGTTATCATTACCTTACATACTCAGTACATTGCTTCGTACTGACGTCCCTTTTGCTAGGGGGCGCTGCGTTCATGCCCGTAGGTTCAGGTATTCAGACAGGCAATCCAGCTCAATAGGTCTTCCACTCAGCTGTAGACAGTGCGCTCCACGTGGCTCGGAGTTGCAGTCCCTTTTGGTATGCTATTTTAACAGTTATATATATGGGTATGACGGGGCCTTGTTCCGTCCTTTCTACAGTTCGTGTTCTATAGAGGTCTGTAGACAGTTGTATATAGTTGGGATGTTTGTTGTACAACATATGTAGTGGCCTAGTCGGCTTGCACTGTTACTCTCAGTACGTAATTATATATATATTCTGGTTGCGAGTTCTTGATGCATATAGGAGTTAGTATAACTCAGTTATAAGCTAGATATGGGCCACTATGTTGCTCAGTGAGATGCGAGTACAAGTTTAGGGGTGATTGGTCAGTAGTGGTCGGGCACTCTTCACGGCTCATTGGCTTGAGTCATGACAAATTCTACCACCATTCCTGCAGCAACGAAGTGAGAGGCTTAAATTCCTTAAGGACAAAGACTACTCTATCAAAGCTAGATTGTTCTTCCCCAAGTATTATTTTATAACATCCTCGTCATTCACTGGTCATCCTTGAGTTGCACAGCGTAAATGTAGTTCTTAATGTATCAGGGCATGTAGCATCACGTGAGGTGGGTGTGTTGGACATATAACCTACCAAACATTTATTTTAGGACGCATTTAGTTACAAGTTTACATTTTCTTGTTTCTTTTTCATTGTAGACACATAGCATCTTAGAAAATTGTCTTTTGGTTTGACTTTGAGATTTGGTCCAGTTTATATGAAGATCATTTTCATATAGTTAGCACATTTGATACTATTTAAAACGTAGCTTTAAGTAATTCATCTCAGCATTATACATAGACTAGAATTTGGATCTATTATGTGGCCACAACAATGTTAAATATCAATTTCATGTTTGTGAGTGTTTAATGACCAGTTTATTAAGTGTTGCTCTATTTCTAAAGTAAGTGTCAAGTTTAAATAGAATGTCAGCTTTTAATCTAGCATTGTTTGTTTGACATTCTAATTTATTATTTTTTATATTTTTTGCATCCCCTTTTCCATTGATGTTTCAAACTTTGGACATGCATATAATTACACTTGATATATTTGACACGTGAGTGCTTAAGTTACTTTTAGACTTAATTCATTACTTAACCAATTTTCTTTTTCATCTTTATAGATTTTTATAGTATATATTTTATATCTTTTGCAGGTTTTGGAGACTTAAGTTTACAAGTCAAGATGTAGATTTTGAAGACTTCATGCAAGTTGACGAGTTGGTTACCATTTTACAAGGACTGCTAGGAAAAATTTTGTATTTTTTGCTATGGATGTCAGCTCTTTCACCAAGAGGTTGTGTAAATAGTATAGTGACTTGTATCATAGTCGTACAGTGACACTAATAATATGTTAATCCATATTTGGAAATTAATCATATGTATAAAACAATGATATTATTGAATATTTTGTTGAATTCCAGCCGATTCCCTGCATTATAAGTGGTGTATTATTGTAGTGAGTTCGTTAATATCTTTAGTATTGACTTCTGATGCATCTAGACTTGTGGCAGATCTTGTCGTTAAGCTTTCAAGGACCAGGTTTATTGTCCTTATATACTTTTAGGACCAGCAAATCTGGTCGTCAATAAAATGTTTGCAACAAAAAGGGTGACCAGATACCTTAATTAGAGACCAGCAATATGGTCCTTAAAACAATTTTAGGGACCTGAATATTACTGAGCAGTATATACCTTTAGGACCAATTGTGAGACCTCATCGTCATTAACCTTAGATTCAGTGCCTATAACGATGGGTAGAGACCAGATTTTTCTGGTCGCTATTGGACTTTAAGGACCAAAACTGGACTTTTAGGGACTAGAATTCCCATCGCTAATGCCCGTTTTTCTTGTAGAGGAAGAAGCACACATTAGGAACAAATAAATCATTTTATATGATTATTTGACAGTTAACGATTAAAAAATACTCCACTTGAAAGTTGATTTGTCGATTTTTCATCAACCTGATGCTCCAAAAAAGAGAGTAAATACACTCTATTGGGCATGTAAGTGTTTAGGAAATGAATATTATCAATGTGCCAAGTTATGAGGTAAAAGGACAGAAATAATTAAGTGTGCAAAAGATAAAAAGTGCCAAGTTAAGGGTTCTGACGAAATTATGCCATTAAAACTTTAGTTCAGACCTAAAATATTTTGTGACTTATTAAGAGAACCAAAAATTATAAAAAGAAAATTATTTTAGTCCTTAAGAAGTCCACTAAGACTTATTAAATAAGTTATAGTTTTCGTATTTAAGTTTTTGATCAACTTGCTCACGCTTCAACTATTATTAGCATAATTAGCATAATAATAGGATCTAAGGTCGTTTGGTTAGGTTATTTTGGGTTGTATAACTAGTATTATAATTTTGAGATTCTAATCAGTATTGTTTAATTCACATTTTATATAGGATAAATGATCCTATGATTGTAACTTTGTAAGATAAAACTTTATCTTAATTTTAGGTAATACCCTCAACCAAACACAAAATAGATTTAATACCAAATTTTGTATCCTTGAATGCTAGTTTGTATCTCACCAATAAACATTCCCCTTTCACGTACTAATGGGCGCATATTTATTTAGGAAAAAGAAAGTTGACAATTTCAATGTCACTAGTAAAGGCTTATGTCTGATGGAGGCGAATAAATCAAATTTGATTAAAACTATTCTGTATTATATCCCATGCTTACCATTATTGTTGACAATCCTTCAATAACTATCCTCCACCTTATAAAACAAGCCATGCAACAACGTTTTTTTAGAGAATTCTGAGGAGAGAGAAAAATCATTGATTTTCTTGGTCTGCTCTATGTCTTGACCCAAAGAGGGGGAAGCAGAATTCAAAACTATAGCTGACATTAATAAACTCTTTGTTGCAAAGGCTTGGTGGAATCTAAGGACCAAAGATTCCCTCTCTAGAGAATTTATGGAAGCTAAGTACTTCTTCAAAATACACCCTATTGAAGCTATATAAAAACCTGATCACTCACAAATTTGAAAAATATTGATGAATATCAAATGTGAGGTGTACAAACACATCACATGAAAATTTAATAGGGGTAACTCTTCCTTTTGGTGGGATAATAGAATTACCTATCGGACCAAGATAGTTAAGTAATAAAAATATAGTATTGTTGAAACGACAAATTTTACTTATGAAAAAAAAAACTGAAATTTATCTAAGCTGAAGGAGGTACCGCAAAAAGCCACCATCAAAGACGTTGTCCTTGATAAAACAAAGTACATTATATATTTTGATGATCCTCAAACAAAGTATATAGAGAGAGACCTGGTTCGCGATTTGCTCTCTCTCTGTACGTCGTACAATCAGCAGCAACAACTATAAAGCAGTACTACCAACTGCACAACTGTACAGCAGTGCTGCAGCCCATGCTTTAAGTCAAACATGGGATGAGTGGTCTCTAACTCACCCACATGTTCCCCGATATATATATATATATATATATATATATATATATATATATATATATATATATATATATATATATATATATATATATATATATATATATATATATATATATATATAAATATATATAACGTGTTCCAACATATTGTGCATCACTTGAAGACCTAACCTATCTTGTGCAAATCCTTGCCGCCTCAAGTTCTCAAGTGGTCTCAAGAACTAAGCCACTTACAAGCTGAAGAACCTGATCCAGACACCAGATTATATCTATGCTCTTTAGGTTGTTGTGAGTCTTTGTTCATTTGTTCTTTAAATTGTAAGCCTACTCTTCTTTCAAGAAGCTATTGTAGGTAGCTTAAATTATCAGTAGTTGTTAGGCAGTTTACCTATTCAATCTATTAAGTGGCACCTTGGCTAGAGTTAGTCAAGTGTATTAGTTGGTTTGGATTGAGTTAGCCAACGTGGGTGTGTGGTTGGCTAAGGGTAGTCAAGAGTTATAGCTTACAATAGGTGTATTGTAAGGGTGAGGGATTTATGAGAGTTAAATTCCTAGATTGCAAGAGGTTGTAATCTGAAATTGCTCAGTGTAGTGAAGTGAAATCCTAAGTGGTAGTTTGTGATTTTTAATCCCTTGAGCAAGGAGTTTTCCACGGTAAAATCTTATGTTATTTATATCTGCACTGTCTGAGAGAACTGGTAGACAACTAGGTCTCTCCATATACTGTTTGGGGGACGCATAGCTTATAACAATTGGTATCAAAGCAGGTGCTTTCTAAAGGTTAACACCTAGAAAGAATCTGTGAAATGGCAGCCCTACCAAACTTGGAAGACGGTCAATCATCCACCAGACCTCCCAGATTCAACAAAAAATATTATGGGTGGTGGAAGGCTAGGATGCATGACTTCATTATGACTGAAGACTCAGAGCTATGGGACATCATATGTGATGGTCCTCATGTCCCTATAAACAAAGAGGAAACTGGTTCAGCAACCACTCCTAAAACAAGGAAGGAATACACTGAGGAAGACATGAAGGGTGTGGAGAAGAACTATAAAGCAAAGAAGATTCTTGTTTGTGATATAGGAGCAGATGAGTACAATCGAATCTCATCATACACAACTGCTAAGGAGATTTGGAAAGCTCTCCAAACTTCTCACGAAAGGACAACGTAGGTGAAGAACTCCAAAATCGACATTCTCACCATAGAGTATGAGTTGTTCAAAATGAAAGCGGGTGAATCTATTCATGATATGCACACCAGGTTTACCTCTATAATCAATGAGCTCAACTCTTTAGGAGAAGTCATCACAACTACCAAATAGGTGAGGAAGTTGCTTGGTGTTTTACCTGATTCTTGGGACAGCAAGGTAAATGCCATCCATGAAGCCCAAGATCTCATTAAGCTGACTGTTGATAAACTAATTTGAAATCTCAAAACGTATGAGATGAAGATGGCCATGAAGAAGATTGAAAATAATGAAGAAAAGAAAGAGAGAAATCTAGTTCTCAAAGCTGCCAAAGAAGATTCAAGTGACGATGAGTTTAAAATGGCTTATCTTACACGAAGTTTTCATAAGATAATCCGAAGAATTAGTGGGATCCGGAAGATAGAAAGTTTCAGCAGAAATTTTAAGGGAAATGACAACTGCTGCCATATGTGGAAGATCTGATCACTTCATTAAAGAGTTCCCTCAAAACAAGTAGGACAACTGTGACAAAATTGTGAGGAGGAATCAAGTTCCTGACAGAAAATTCAGAAGAAAAAAGTTCGCTGATGAGATAGTAAAGCAAGTGTTTGCAGCATTGGAGGGGGGAGGGTTCCTCCAGTGGATGTGAAGATGAAAATGACCAAGGAATTACATCAATGGTGGCCATAGAAAATGAAGCAACCAAATATGAGTCAATCTTCGCACTCATGGTTGAATCAGAGATAGATGATGATTATGAGAAGGGAGAGGTAAACTTTCATGAAGTCAAGAAAAAATTGAAAGTGTATCTCAGAACAAACTCATATCACTATCAAGTGTGTTAATTGATGCGTATCACACTCTCAGTACTGAAAAAGGTGAACTGAATGATGAGATCGGTGAAGAGGAACAGGAAAGAGATGACCTGTTAGTCTCCACTGGGGATATGAAGAAACAAATCAATGAGACTAATCAACAAAACATTATGTTGGAAATTCAAACGATAAGGAGCATGGCAACTTTCTCTCAGAGAAAGAATGAAGCCAGGTTTGGCTCAAGAGGAGCTTGAAAATAAAATCAAGAAAGTGAAACTAAGTCTGACTGCAAAGATTAAGAGAAATGAGCGACTGAAAAAAGAGTTGAGGAGGGTAAAGTTCGATCTCGATAAATCTCTAAAGTGGACCAGGTCCTCTGACGCAATCATTTTCATGCACAAGAATAAGGAAAGTGGTAGAGAAGGACTCGATTTTAAGAAGGAGAAGATGTCCTACAATCCTCACATTAAATATGTTTCCACAATAGAGAACCCAGTGTGTACTCATTGTAGATAGATCGGTCACTACAAGGATGCCAATTGATAGAAACTAAGCGTCCACCAAAACAGATAAGGGACCAGGTCCCTTGTCTGTTCCCTCAAGCAAAAACAGAAAGTGTATAAGGCACAATGTTTACGTGGAAAACTCCTTGCTCAAGGGATTAAAAATCACGACCTACACTAGTAGAATTTCCAATTTCACTAACTGAGCAAAGTTTTTCATATTACAAGCCTTTTACAACCAAGGAATTAGCCCACTAATCCCTTCCCTTACAATAACTCTATTGCAAGCACTCACTTGACTAACTCTAGCCAACAACCAAACTCATTCAACTACCTCTAGCTGAACTTCAACTCACCATAACTAACTATAGTTAGGCGCTTACACAAAAAGCTTAATAAACCAAACACCTACAAAAGCCCTTCTTAAAAGAAGTGTAGGTTTACAATATTTAGACCAAAAGACAACGACTAAAACAACCTAGGACTTAAGACATTTTCAGTCTTGGGATCTGGTCCTTGGATTTATTTAGTTTTGATCTTGAAAGCTCAGAGAAAACAGTGGCGGCTACTCTTTTCAACAATGAGATGTTTCCAAGTGCTAGGTCAAACAAATGCCAACATGTTATATTTATAGGGGACCAATGAGAGCATGTGAAGATCATGTGAGTGGCATGTGATATAGATAGAGACGTTGCAATGATCCGTCTGTCCTGCTGTCGCTCTGTAAGTCAGAATAGTGCCACAGCTTTACAACTGTCAAGTCTGTACAGTGCCCAGGGGACCTGATCAAGGACCTGGTCCCTGATGCATATGTCGATCATCAAAACTCATAACTCACCGATTTTCCCCTTTTTGATGATGACAAACTCGTAGGTGATGTTCCTTCAGAGAACCAGGTTCCCCTTGTAGATTTTACCCCAACAACATGTAGCATATAATATTCTCATTTTCATTCAGAGAACCAAGGTTCTTTTTGCGAATACGAACACATTTTCCCCCTTTTGACATCATTGAAAAGAGATAAAGCTTGACGCAAGCAATAAGAAGTCCAGAAATATTAACTCAGGCCACTTGGGCAACTCAGCATGAGTACCAACATAAACAACAAAGCAACACGAAGAAAAACATATGCAAAAGGCAAATAATATGGCAAACAGAATGATATTTTAGTATAAAAACATAGTAATCAATTCAACACAAACATACTAAATTAAATGTCAAAATGCCAATATGTCACGACCCAATCGGAGGGCCATGACGGGCACCCGGTGCTACCCCACCCGGGCACCTCCTATCGTACATTCATATTCACATTTAGGTGAGCCACATGGCCTACTCATGATTTTCTATACATCAACACTGCCAATCACATAGGGCAATGACAAATTTATAGCATCATCAACAACAATGCCCATATCCATATACACAAGCCGGCGAGGCTAACAAAATAATATACAAAATATGAGTCGACATGGCTATAAGACATCTAACCATGCACAACTGTTTATGAGCCTCTAAGAAGAGTATGTAACATCATATAGACGGGACAGGACCCCTCCATGCCCATATATATACACACAAAAGAGTAGTACCCAAAAGCTGCAACTCTGAATCAAATGGAGCTCCTCTATGCAGTCTATGGGTCAAGTTTATCTTCCTATCCACCTGCGAGCATGACGCAGCATCCAAAAACAAAAAGACGTCAGTACGAATAATGTACTGAGTATGTAAAGCATAATCAACATCATAGTAGAAGCATAATGAATGACACGAGATAGAGAAGTTATAAGATAATAAAGCCATTTATACCTCTAGCGTTGTTCATCGTATTTACTTACTGTTATACCCCATATTTTCATACTTTGGGACGTTTTAAACTAAACGCGACAAGTTAAAGACAAGACTATTTTAAGATACGAAGCAGAGACTTTAACTTCCGGTTTCGTTTCAAGTCATAAGTTACCTACAAATTTCGTTTGGCATAGAAGCATTAATGGATAATTAGGATTAAATTAACCATGATTAGATTATTAAGTGGGATTGGAAAACTAAATCAGTCCATTAAAAATAGCCATAGTTGGTCGTGTAGTTTAGTGGGATGGTCAAAGAATATTTGACCCAAATATTGAGTGGGACACTTGTCCAACTCTTGCAACTCATATCTAAGGTAAAATGCTGATTCACTATCAATTAACTACATCATTTTCAACATTACAAAGTTTAGAAAGTACAGTGATAGAGAGAGAGGCTCTCGGCTACAAGCTGGCCGAGAACACCCTCCTCCAAATTGCTCCAAAAAAATCAGTTTCTTGGACAATTTAACTCCCCTAAAGGTGTATTAACGTGTAGTATTCATTGGAATAGCAAGAGCAAGTGTTAAGATTCAAGAAGTGAAAGTGAAGGGCTAGCCGATTGAAGTGTTTAGTTACAAGGTAAGAATGATCGTTTTTCTTGTGTTGTATGATGATTTGAAGGTATAATTCATGCATGTTGTTGTTGTTTTGTTGTTGTGATTGAAGTTGAGGTGAGTCGTGAGCTTGGGTGAAGCCATGTTGGTCTCATTTTGCATGTATTGTTGATGGGTTGAACGTGTGTCAACATATGTAAATGAACAAAGATTGTAGAAGTATGTTTGTGATGTTGTATGTTGGTATTGGACTGTTTTTCTTGAAGTTGAAGTGGGCCGTGTGTTGTAGACTTAAATGGAATCATGCTCAATCTTCTTGTACATGTATTGGGAATGAATTGAACGTGTTGTAGTGTGGATAAATGGATGAAAATCATGAAGTTGTTGTAGTTGTGTTGAAGCCGTGTAGGGGGCTGTTTTAGAGGAATTTATGGACTGTTTTGTGTCATGTTTTGATTGTTGTTGTTATGGACATTGTGGTGTATTGTATGCATTATTAATATGTGAATTGAGGTGTTAAAGAAATGAATCATGTTGAAGGGGGAAAACAGTTCAAACCGTGGACTGTTTTAATGTTAGGAGTGAATTAGTGTATGTTGAATGTTGGTTATTGTTATGAACGTATAGTGAAAGTGAAGTTTAATGATTCAAGTTGAAATTGAAATGGTTTGTAGGCTGTGGTAAGAGTTAATATGATGCTAAAACAGTTCCAATAATCGTATAAGTAAGGTTGTAAACGTGTTGTTGTAGTTGTAGTTGAAGTTGGAAAATTGCGAAGCGAAAATGGTAATGTTGTGTGTGTTGTTTGGCCGTGGATAAGGGCCTGTTTTAAATGATGTACGGACTGTCCAAAGTTCCCTTAAGTCATGTTAAAACAAGTTCGGATTGATACATGAAAGAATGACTAACAATATTATCTTGTAGTACTAGTTGGTTTGAATGCGAACGAAACGTCGTCTAAATGTTGGAAAGGGATTGTTAACGTTAAAATACATATTGAATTCCCTCGTAGACTAATTGTAGCTCTTGATATCTTGATATAGGATAAGTACTATTGGGCAGCAAGTACAAGTTATAATACGACTAAACGCTAAAGGTATGTAAAGCCTATTCCTTCTTTCTTTTGGCATGTCCTAGACGTAAGTAAGAAATGATATGAACCTTGGGGTAAATTCTACTCTCTAGTTCCAAGCATGACTTATGATTCTATTCATTCCGTAATGTTATGGTCACGAGCCTACTATATGATTGACTAATGAATGATGTATAGAAGTTCCTACTTTTAAAAAATTGCATAATTAGAGGCATACTTGACTATCAAAAGTTACACCATGTCAAATTGATACATGTACATGAAATCTGAAACGTTCCTTGCTATAACTTGTAATGAGATTTAAAAAAAGAACTGAATATGATTATTATCCTGACACTTTAGAGCTGGTTAGTTACTTATCTATTGAGTCTCAAAAGATGAATTGCATATATGTGGTTGCTTATCATTCTGCTCATGCTTACCGCTATATCCTTCACTGAGTCCCGGGCCAGGACACGTTTTCTTGCGCATATTTACTATATTACTCACCGAGCCCCTCACTAAAGGGCCGGGACGCGTTATATATATATGATGATATGATGATATGATAAAATGATGACATGATGATATGGAGATGGCGGCCAGGAGGGCATATATTCCTTATTACCGAGTCCCTCACTAGAGGGCCGGGACACGTATATGTTTATGTTATGATGCTATGATTATAATTACCGAGTCCCTCACTAAAGGGCCGGGACACGTTATATATGTTATATACAGAATGATTATTCAGCCTTGGTTACAAAACTCTATATTGATATTGATATGAGAACGATACAGATGAAATATGTTCAAAGGCAAGTTTTATGAAATTCTGTTTGTTGCATTGGGTCCTACACACCTTGTCTCAGTATGAGTCTATCACTATATTTCATTCTTTACATGCTCAGTACATATTCCGTACTGACCCCCTTTTCTTCGGGGGGCTGCGTTCATGCCCGCAGGTACAGACGCTCGTTTCGGAGATCCGCCAGCCTAGGATATCTATTCAGCTACTTTGAAGTGCTCCTTTGTTCCGGAGCCTAGATTGTGGTATAACTCCCTTTTGTTGTATATGTATGTGTTTATTTGGGGTACGGCGGGGCCCTGTCCCGTCATATGATACTGTCATTACTCTTAGAGGTCTGTGGACACATGTGTGGGTCTGTATATAGTTGTTGTTGCGTTGTATGAATATGACTTATGTTTGGGGCGTACCCATTCGTAATGGCAGCCTTGTCGGCTTGCATATATATATATATGTTTGGGATGTTGCGTGTAGTGGCAGCCTTGTCGGCTTGCGTAAATATATATATGTTGTTGTTGAAGATCGTAACTCCTCATGAGACAGGTCCCTACGACATACAGAATTGTGACAGCTTTAGAATAACGTCCTGTCTTTTTTATACAAATAAGTTCATAATATGCTGGTTATAAAAGACTATAGTTAACAGGTGATATGAGTGTCCAATTCGGACACTAGTCACGGCCTACGGGGTTGGGTCGTGACACTTACCCTTTTTTCTAATGGGGATCTCCCATTTCATACATTTATACTTGTAGTAATATCGTACCCGACCATAGAGGTTCGGTGTCTTACATACCCGACCATAATAAGGTTCGGTGTTATACGTGCCTGGCCCTACCAAGGCTCAGTGTTATCCGTACTCAACTGCAGTGGTGTGCACGCGATAGGTATCATACCTGACCATAAAAGCTCGGTGTTACATAATAGCCATACATACTTATACACGTATACATACTAGTCCGTAAGTGTCACCAACATCATTATCATCATCATTTTCGTTACTTCTTTCCTTAGAGAATCAACTATCATATAGAGGGGGCAATGGCATCGTGAAAATATAAAGAATCATGAGCTTTAGTAATTCTAGGGATGGAGTCATTTAGAAGACATTTTAGAACCCATGAGGTGGTATATAGCAAAGGAATCATGCCTTAATGAAAGAAGGGTTAGCCTTACCTAAATCTTTATCTTCTTAACTACTTAACGTTCACCATCGAAGCTTGAACGATCTACATTTAGAAGGATTCATACCATACTTAAGCCTTAATGATACTCTTAAATTCAAACTAGAATAATTCATGATCTAATGAAAATTGGGCAGCATTTCCCCTATTTCGTCAACTTCCACCGTATTACAAAGCAACTCCCAAACATCCATAATAACATCCACAATATCATAATCAAATAATCACATTCCATTAAGTCTTCAAAATTCATTCTCATGCTTAACTTATACTAACAACTTCACACCCATTCTTGGCACATTTTCATACAATGCTTCCTCATCACTATTACTACCTTCCATAACAAGATTATACCCATATCATACTAAGAATCATGACTCAAGTTAACTTACTACTCAAAAAACATCATAAAAGCTACATTTAGACCTCATTTTCTACTTTCTTCTTCTACCCGAGTTGTTCAACAACCAAACATTCTTGATAACATGAAATAAGCATGAAAACTAACCTTTTATCTCGTAAGAATGGGCCTTGGAGTAAGATATCACCTTGGGTGAAAACCCTAGCTTCAATACTCAAGCTATTCTTGGAGTCTACTAACCCTAGCAAGACTTCTAACACATGGGTACCTTGATTCTCACCTCTTGATCTTTGTTTTATCTTGGGTTGGAGTGGAATATGGTTGGAGAAGGGTTTGGAGCTCTCAAGACTTGTGGAAATATGAGAAATGAAATAAAAGAACAAGGGTCATCTATTTATACAAAAATTAAAAAGCTGTCCGATGGAATTATACGGACCACTTATACGGTCCGTATAAGTGGACCATATAACACCACCATGAAAACATCCCTTTCTGTAGAGGTCATGTTATACGGACCCCCCTTATACGGACTGTATAAGTGGTCGTATAACTCACAGTTATCCTAAGCTTTCTCTCGTTGATTCGTTTGACTTCCAATCCCCGTGGAACCTTCTTGGCACCTATTTAACACTTCGTTAACCATAAAATAGGCCCTATAGTAGTCCCTCAAGACATTACCAAAATAATATTAGCTCAATTATAGCGAAAACCTTTCCGAACACGACTTACATTTCACTTCCTTCAACAAACTAAATTTCGCATATTCATGTGACTTCAAAATATTATACTATGCACTTTAAGCTATCTAATACTCTCCTTAATCTCATAAGAACTTCATGTTCATCTTAAGATCGCATTGGTCTACTTTCAAGCAACACGTCCGGAATTTTCCGAGATGTAACACAATATCAAGGAAAACGTTCAGGAATTTGATGGAATAGAAAGATCAGGGTTGGGCAGGGTTTGAAGAGTTGACAGGGTTGAAAGCTTTGAACATCCTATCTAGTCTAGTGTCTGTAGCTTTGTGATTAGCCAGGATTTGCTCCTGTAGCTCGGCAACTTTCTTGGTGAGACTAGAAGTAACCTCTCGCAACTCTGTAACTTCTTTCATTGTATCACCACTGGTACCAGGCCTCTCCAACTTCAGTCTGGTGATTTCTGCCTTCAGCAGGGTGTTCTCAAGCTGCAACCTCTCAACATCAACCAAGATTTTCTCATTCGCTTCAATCAGAACGGATATAATGGATGTAGTCCCTGCTCCTCCCTTCTTTGGGACACTTTCACACTCCTCCATGTGGACATAAAGAACATTTGCTTCTTGGTCCCTTTGGAGGCTTTACCAAGAGGCACTTTGAAATACTCAAACACTTTGGTAAGAAGAAAGCCATAGGGCAGATCATGCTTACCATCCTTGACATCCACTACCTTTATCATGTGTTGCAACATTATTCCAATAAGACTGATCGAGTGGCCACCATCCAAAATTTCCATAAGCACCGGGTCCGTCTTGAAAGCAATACACCTTTTCTCAGTCCGAGAAAGGATGACTGTTACACCTCACATTTTTGTACGTTGAGTTTCGCCAAGTACTAGTTGTCCTAGTCTTGGGAAGCAGGAAATTTTTTTTTGAGGTCACCAGGATAGATATGTCTATCTTGGGTATATAAGAGAGTAAAACCATGTTTAGTAAGCTTCAGGAAGGTTTAAGACTTGTCGGATCATCGGAGTTAAGTTTCAGTGAAAGTTCGACAAAGTGTCACATTATGGCGCAATATGTGGCTCTCAGAGTACAACATGTGGGCCGCAAAGCACGCTTTGAGAGACGCAGTTGTGCAGCAAAGTGTGACAGAGAATTTTTGGTGATGTTGCAAGGTCTGCGACACAACATGTGGCTCTCAAAGCGCGCTATGCGACGCTGCAACCTCGCAGCATGTTGTGTCAGTCCAGAATTTTCTGGACTACTATAAATACCCCCAATTCGACCCTAAAATATTTATTTCACCATTTTTGGGCCTAGAAACTTCCAAAAACTCTCTTTACAAGTCTTCATATGATCTAAAACCAAAATCAAGGGCAAACCAAGTGATTCTAACATAAAGAATTCCATGATCATCATTAGATTGTTCTTCCTCTTGTGCTGTTGAATTTGGGGACTTTTTGGAGGTGAAGGAATTTCAAACTTAGAGTGATCCTTGAGTTTGAAGGTAAGATTATCACTCTATCTTCATGTTTATAGTTTTTTTTGGCATTTACATAACTTATGGGAAGGAGAAATTGTGAAAGTAAGGTTTAAGTTGTGCTAGAACTTGTTCTTAGCTATGCTTGAGTATGAATTGTTCTAGACTTGGTATGGTTGTGATGTTGTTGGGCTGGTTTGTGCAAATAAAGTTGTAGTATGAAGTTGTTGGATTGTTAAGTGAGTTGTGAAGATGAAAAGGGAACTAGTGAAGGATTAATGGTATCGAAATATGTATAGGATTGAGGAAAACAAGCTACATGAATCTTATGCACATAAAATGTTCGACAAAATATCTAAACAAGTTCTCTTATAAGTTATGAATCTATCGTTGATACGGATACTTCGTTTATTGTAGATAATCATTCATGGAGCGTACGAGGACTCGTGGGATCCGTATGCTAAGGAGACAAGGTATGTAAGGATAACCCTTTCTTTCTAAAGGTATGATTCTTCTATTGTGAATCCACACATGGTATCCATAATGTCCTCCTCCTAGAAATGCTAGAAGCTCATAATTCTTAAAGTTCCAATGATATTATTGATAAATGCTCTTCATGATGATGATGAAAATGATAATGATGATGATCCTATTTCTAAAGATATCAAAGCTTATAGTTCTTGATGTTCTCGTAATATTATTAAGCTTGTTCCTATTATATTATTTATTTTACTCATTGTTGTTGGTCTCATCTTATAATAATTGTTCTTTCAAGGTGAGATATAGCGATGATGATGATTCCATAATAGAAATCAGAGGTTTATCAACCTTACGTCACTCCGATAGAGTAGTAATGTTTCTTTGGGCTCTCATGCATGCTTTATATATGTGTATGTATTTTCTCACATGGCGGCGCGCTATAGGCGGCCGAGTAGACACATAGATGTATACACCACTGCAGTGGGCAGCTTATGATATCATCCCGGACGTAGGATGCCCGAACGCGGGATATATGGATCGGGTTGCATGTTCCGCGGCAATATATAAAATGATGATATGATATATGGATCGTGCTGCACGTTCCGCATCAATATATATAATGATGATGATATGATGATGATACCGCACCTATATGGCCGGGCAGTATACTATATATATAATGATAACACCGCGCCTATATGGCCAGGCAATATATTATATATATGTATGTATGTATAAGATATTGTTTGAAATAAAAAGCTAAGCATGCATGATATCTGCCTTAAGAGGCTATCAGATGTACAAGTCATCTCTTTTATCTCATGCTCCTTCATATCCTCATTATGTTGTTATTCATGTCTTACATACTCAGTACATTAATCATACTGACATCAATTTATTTGTGGATGCTTCATTCATGCCCGCAAGTAGGCAGGGAGATGGATCAGACCCCAAGGTGATTCATCAGTGGAGTCTCAGGAGCACTTCGCTTACTTCGGAGCCGCAGTCTATTGGTATTATACTTTTGTGTACATATTTGGGCACGGTGGGGTCCTGTCTCGTCCTTATGATTTCTTGTACTCTATTTAGAGGCTCGTAGACAGATGTGTATAGTTAGACATCTCGCAACCTTACCGGTTCATATTTTGTATATCATCTTTGTAGACTTGTTGGCTTGTTTATATATATATATGGGCATAGTTGATGATAACCATATAGATGAATTATTATTTGAGAACTCATACCCGTACAGGTTATGATAACTGTGAGTTATCCATGTGGTCCACTAAGAAACGATTATAAGAAGCATGTTAGGTGGTGCTCGGTAGATTAGCTCCGGCTACCCGTCATAGCCCTCCGGTTGGGTCGTGACAATGACCATTTTCATAAACTCAAAGAGCAACTGATACTGAGACTTCATTTGTTTCTTACATATGGTCTCAGTGGTCACATGCTCTCCCTTTTTAACTATGTGAAGCTTGAAGTCTGCAGTAGCCTTGTCGCCTTCCTCCAGTCTACTTACTCCATCAATTGGAACACCAAGAATTGTCCCCAACTGCTCTTCATTGAGGGTGAACTCTACTGCATCAACATGGCAAACCAATGAATAGTCATCAGTGTACTGAAGATTTACAAAGAATTCGACTACTTCTTTCTCATAAACCACTATAGGACCTTCAATTAGGTGCTCCCATTTTTTAGATTTGAGCACTTCCATTAATTCCTCTAACGCTTTGTGTCCAACAATCTCTGGATCAATCACTCTTCCCAGTAACACTTTCTGCCTTTGTATATTGTGTTGTCTTTCCTCCTCCAGTTCTTGCTTTCTTTTCTTTGAGGAACCAGGCCCTTCTATACTGACTCTCCTTCTTTTGAAAGAAACTCCCTCCTCACTAACACCGTTTTTTCTTTTCTTAACGGACTTTGACGCCTTCTTCGTCTCTACCGCGACTTCTTCCTGTTCACTTTCATCAACTCCTTCAGCCACAGTTTCCTTTTCAACAGCAACTGACGTTCTTTTACTTTTGTAGTTTTTCCTGACCAAGGTAGCTTCATCCTCCTCTTCTTCTCCATTAGACTCAGCAATCACCTCTTTCTCTTCATCCATCAACTTACTCAAATTTGCCAAATGTACTCTCATCTGCCTCTTACCAATTGTCTTTGCTTTGTTAACCAGTAAGGCAGAGTCTAAACTTGCCTGTGACTTCTGACTTGTGGTAGGAGGTTTCTTTCTTTGTTTAGAAGTAGGCTTCCTATCTGCAAGATGTTTTCTCCTGCTTTACCCCTTTCTTATCTACTTAGCACTCCCAGACCTCTGTTTATATAAAATTCTCAGTATAACATCATCATCAGAGTCTATTTCATTACCTTCAGAGTTAACCTTCTCAGAATGGTTAAAGGAACCAAGTTCCTCCACTGAAGAGGCTCTCTTTTCAGGTGTGGATTCTTTCCAAGGAACTAAAATTGTAGACACTAATTTAGAGGCAAATGCTATTTCAGAGGGACCAGGTCCCTCATTCACCAAAGTATGACCTAAACTACTCTGCTCCCCCTGAGTTGAAACATCCACTTCCTCAGTCTCCATCTCCCCACTGTTATCAGGTACGTTAGCAACAACATTGTCTACGCTATCTTTTGTTTCACCACCCGTTACCACACTTTTACCCAAATCACCAGAAATATTAACATTTGCAAGAGAAGTTGGATTATCTGAGTCTGGAGGAACTTCCCTCAAGTTCACCCTTTCAATTGCAGTCTCTGTTTCCACTCCTTGACTTGTCACTTCCATATTGTCTTCCTTCTCAGTAGTTTCCACAGATGCCTCAAGATATTGAGAGTTCGTCATAGTATGAGTGCTTCCTTCCAAATTGGGTTTCTCAGAGGGTGTGGAAGTAGGCACAAGCTTCTGTAAGATTTGGCCTTTATGAGATCTAGTGAAACCAACAGGTTTTGGGGAAGACGTTTAAGGGTTTGGTTCTTTGGGAAGGGAAACTGTTAGAGATGATGAACTTGTTTGTGGGTTGGTTGAAGTAAGCTGCTTGGGAGAGACATGAAAAGGATTGACTTCTGAGACACTAGGAGATAAAGCTTTTTTGTTTGACATGGTCGATTTAATATGAGAAGATATGAATGATGAAGACTTGAGTGTTGAGAGTAAAGTGAGAGAGAGAGAAATTTATGGTTGGATTTTAAAAGTGGGTGAAGCAACCGGTTCCCATTGGCAAAACGGTTTCATTTAAATCAGGTCGGTTCTAAAACAGTGTGATGATTCGACGTTGGAATTTGGAAAGGGGGATAGAAAAAATGATGACATGACACTTTGACAATTTAAGAGTATATAAGTACTGAATTGATTACTAACCTGAGTCAGCGGGACCAGGTCCCTTGATTAATTTTTGATAAAGCTTAGGCAAAAACTCTGAAATATGCAATGGCTTCAGTGCAGGTGTTGCCCTGAGAGTGCCATGTAAGTATACCTATAATCAGTATATAAGTGAGTTAGATGTCTCCAAAAACCACTTTGAGCATTGTACTTTGTCTCTTGACAATTAGTTTATCTTGATCAAGCCTAACTCTAAGCGATTCCTTTCAAAATGTTCTCTGCCCAGTGCCTTTGTGAAAAGATCTGCAATCTGATCTTCTGTGTTGTAGAAATTCATGCAGATCAAACTCTTTTCCACATTGTCCCTTAACAAATGATTCCTCACATCAAAGTGCTGTGGTGTACTGGATTTTTTGCCATATTCAGGGCACTGGTGTTGTCACACATCAGAGGCACACAAACAGTAAAGACACCAAAGTCCTTAAGTTGTCTTTTGATCCACAGCAATTGAGTACAACAAGAGGCAGTAGCCACATACTCAGCCTCAGCAGTAGAGAGAGCCACAGAGTTTTGTTTCCTTATACTCCATGAGATCAAGCATGACCCCAGACAATATGCCATACTAGAGGTACTTTTTCTATCCACCAAGTAACCAGCATAATCAGCATCAGCATAACCAACCAAATCAAAATTGTCTCCAGAAGTATAGAAGAGGACAAGGTCCTTTGAACCTTTATGATACCTCAATATTCTTTCAGCAGCTTTAACTGAGACCTTTTAGGAGCTGATTGGAACCTAGCACATAGCCCTACACTGAACACAATGTCAGGCCTGCTAGCAGTTAGGTATAGCAGTGACCCAATGATACCTCAATACATGGTTTCATTCACAGAGGGACCAGGTCCATCCATGTCAGCTTAGTAACAGTTCCTATAGGGGTATCAATAGGCTTTGCATTTTCCATTTCAAACCTTTTAAGTAGCTCTTTGATGTACATTTGTTGACAAATCATGGTGCCTTTTTGAGATTGATTGACTTGTAGTCCCAAGAAGAAGTTTAGCTTACCCATTATGCTTATTTCAAATTCACTTCTCATGAGCTTAGCAAATTCTTCACATATGGAATCAAGAGTAGCACCAAAAATGATGTCATCAACATATACTTACACAATCAGCAGATTCTTCCCTCTTTTCTTTAGAAACAGAGTATTGTCAATTCTTCTTCTTGTAAACCCATTTTCTAGAAGAAACTTTGACAATCTTTCATGCCATGCTCAAAGAGCCTGCTTTAAGCCATAGAGAGCTTTGTCAAGCTTAAAGACATGATCAGGATGATCATGACTTTCAAAGCCAGGAGGTTGGTTGACAAAGACCTCTTCCTTCAAGTATCCATTGAGAATGCACTTTTGACATCCATTTGGAACAATTTAAATTCCATATGTGATGCAAAAGCAATTAGAATCCTGATTGCCTCCATCCCTGCTACTGGTTCAAAAGTCTCATCTTATCCAATACCCTCTTCTTGATTATATCCTTGAACTACCAGCCTTGCCTTATTTCTGGTAGTGTTTCCAAACTCATCAAACTTGTTGCGAAACACCCACCTAGTCCCAATCATTGTTCTGTTTGCTGGTCCAGGGACCAGGTGCCACACCTTGTTCCTTTTAAATTGATGAAGCTCTTATTGTATAGCACTAATCCAGTCAGCATCTTTCAATGCCTCCTTGATATTCTTGGGATCAATTTGGGAAATAAACGTAGAGTAGGCAAACATGTTTCTTGCCTTAGATCTGGTTTGGATGCCAGAGTTTAAAGGAGTGATTAAATTTTCAAGAGGGTGAGTTTTTTTGTGTTTCCAGTTGGATACTTGAATTTCACTGCTTGAGGGACCAGATTCCTCCGCATTTGATCCATCATTCACATTTAGAGATTCATGATCTCCACTTATGTGATCAACACCAGGAGTACCTAACACAGCATCAACTACTCGATCTTCAACCTCAAGTGGAGTGATGAAGGGACCAGGTACCTTATCATTATTTAGATATTCTACTATATCTTCTTCATTGCTTGCTTCAACTTTGATTCATGATTTTAGCTTTTCCATTTATGATTTCCAAAACCTCATTTGGAATTGAGAGGTCTCCATCATCTGCTTCACCACTTTGTGTCCCTTTGCTCCCCAACTCGTCTGTCTCATCAAAGATCACATGCACACTTTCTTCCACAATTTTAGTTCTCTTATTGAAAACTTTATATGCTATGCTGTGAGAGGAATACCCAAGAAACATTCCTTCATCACTTTTAGCATCAAACTTTCCTAAGGCCTCTTTACCATTTTTAAGAATAAAGCATCTGCATCTAAAGGCCCTAAGGTAAGTCAGCTTGGGTTTCTTTCCATTTAGCAGCTCATAGGGT
The DNA here is from genome assembly GCF_019175385.1 of Lycium barbarum. Taxonomy (NCBI): domain Eukaryota; kingdom Viridiplantae; phylum Streptophyta; class Magnoliopsida; order Solanales; family Solanaceae; genus Lycium; species Lycium barbarum. Next base: position 43,690,041 of record NC_083340.1, on the reverse strand, counting down.
GTCTTTTCAATCAAAGATCTGATCATGCACCTGTTGATCAAATGACAAGCAGTGTTGATAGTCTCTGCTCAGAAGCTTTTAGCCACATCACTTGCAATCAGTATTATTCTTGCCATGTCTTCAACTGTCCTGTTTTTCCTTTCCACAACACCATTTTACGGAGGTGTTCTGGGAGTAGAGAAATTGTGACTAATCCCATTTTCAGCACAGAATTCATTAAATTTTGCATTGTCAAATTCAGTGTCATGATCAGATCTTATACTTACAACTTGGTGTCCCAACATTACTTGAATCTGTTTCACAAAGGCTACAAACACAGAGAATGTTTCATCCTTGGTTTTTAGAAATAAGGTCCAAGTGAATCTTGAAAAGTCATCAACAATCACAAAAATGTACTTTTTTCCACCTCTGCTTTGAATCCTCATAGGCCCACAAAGATCCATATGAAGAAGCTCAAGTGGCCTAGAGGTACTTACTTCTTTCTTTGGTTTAAAAGAGGTCCTAACTTGCTTCCTTTTATGCAGGCATCACGCACCTTGTGATCTTTGAACTTGACATTTGGTAGCCCACAGACCAGGTCCGTTGCCACCAGTTTGTTCATCAAAGTGAAGCTTGCATGTCCCAATCTCCTGTGCCACAGCTCAGCATTATTTCCCAAGACAAGTCAGCATCCACCGCACTGAGACAAGTCAAATCACCATCATCAAATGAGCCAAAATCTGCTGCATAGATGCTCTTATATCTTTTTGCAGTTAGTACCACTTCTCCAGTTTTGAGATTAGTGATAGTGTACACATGAGACTAGAACTCCACTTTGTTTTCTTTGTCTCATCTTTGGGATACACTCAGCAGACTGTAGCTTAAACCCTTCACATAGTAAACATTTTCAATGGCATGGGAGAGTGTCTTTCTAATTTTGCCAATACGAAGAATATATCCTTTCTTCTCATTATCAAAGGACACACTCCCACCTTCCAAGGCCTTGAGTGAGAGAAAATTTTCAATCCTTCCAATAATGTGCTTTGAGCAGCCACTATCCACAAACCATTTTTTATTGTTCCCTCTCACTCTAGCCCGCAAACAAAGTTATTTGTTAGTCTTAGGAACCCAAGCTAACTTGGGTCCCTTGTAATCATAGAATGGGTGAATAAGAGATCTATTCGCCTATGCAGGTAGCACAGATTTCGTTTTGTGGGGACCAGGTCCTACTTTCTTGGGTTTGTTTTTAACAAAAGCTCTGTTTCTGTGTATAGACTGAAATCTTGCTTTGTAGGAGTTTTTGTAGTGACCAGTGTTACCACAGTGGATGCAAAGCCAATTATCAATCACGGAAACATATTTGCTATGAGGATTGAACGGGGTCTTGGCCTTTTTATAACCAATGCCCTGTCTAGCATCATTACCCTTGCACATAGCGGCCACTTTGTCAGAGGAACAGGTCCAGTGAAGAGACTTATCAAGTTCATATTTCACACGGCTTAGATCTTCTTGAAGTTGCCTATTTCTTTATAGCTCAGTAGAGAGATTCATTTTAGCCTTTTTGAGTTCACTAAAAGCTCAAAATAAGTCTCACTGCCCACTTGTTTTCCTATAGAAGGGGTGTTAACAATTTGTTCATCTGACTAATCAATAGAGCATTATCCCTAGTTAACACTTCAACTTGTTCCTTTAGATCCACAATGTTTACTACCATATCATCCCTTATTTATTCTAACCCTTTAATCTCTTCATTTAAGACATTTTTCTCATCAATAAAGCTATGATGGGTATCAATCAGCACATTTACAAGAGATATTAATTTCTTTTGAGAATAATTTTTCAGATTTTTCAGAACATCAAAGAAATTTACCTCTTCATTCTCATTGTCATCTTAATCTTCCGACTTGCCCATGAGTGCAAATATGGACTCATACTTTGCAGGTTCATCTTCAATGGCAATCATGGAGGTATCCCCTGTATCTTCATCTTCAAACTCACTAGAGGAGTGTCCCCAAGCAGTTAGAGCCTGCTTTACTAAGTTATCAGCCACATCTTCTATTGAACTTCTTATCAGGGACCTGGTTCCTCTTCACTCCCTTGTCAGCATTCTTGTAGTAATATTACTTGTGAATAGGGCATTCCTTAATGTAATGACCAGGCTTCCCACATTTCTGACATAAGTCATTCTGTTTGAAGTTCTTGTTGGAGCTTCATATCTTGGAAAACCCACCATTTTTACGAATCATCTCATACAAAGGCCATATCAAATTCATCACCACTTGAGTCACTTTTAGCCGCTTTAAGGACCAGGTTCTTCTCTTTCCTTGGCTCTAATCTTTCAAGCTCCTTTTTTTTTTTCACCTCATAGGTTTTGAGATTTCCAATCAAATCATCAATGGTCATTTTCTCTAGATCTTTGGCTTCAATTATAGCATTAACTTTAATCTCCCAAGACCCTGGTAGAACACTAAGTATTTTTTGAACTCGCTTATTGATTGGAATGACCTCTCCAAAAGAATGAAGCTCATTGATAATGGAGGTGAAATGAGTGTGCATATCCTGGATTGACGCACCATCCTTCATTCTAAATAGTTCATACTCAGTGGTGAGCATGTCTATTTTGGACTACTTGACTTCCTTCACGAGCCGTCAAGAGGGCTTCCCATATATCCTTGGCAGTTTCATAAAATGAAACACGATTGTATTCATCTGGTCCAATACCACACATTAAAATCTTTTTTGCCTTGAACCCCTTTTAATGGCATTTCTATCAGCTTTGGTATATTCTTTTCTGGGTTTTACCTCTAGCTTTCCAGACTCAGTATCAGTCTTGTAGAGACAAAAGGACCATCGAGAATGATATCCCAGAGTTCAGAGTCTTCAGCCATCAAGTAGTCATGCATTCTAGTTTTCCACCATCCATAATACTTTCCATTAAACCTTGGAGGTCTCATGGTTGACTATCCTTCCTCAAAGTTTGGTGGAGCAGCCATAATGAGAGATCTTTTCTAGGTGTTACCCTTTTAGAAAGAACCCGCTCTGATACCAATTGATAGAAACTAAGCGTCCACCAAAACAGATAAGGGACCAGGTACCTTATCTGTTCCCTCAAGCAAAACCAGAAAGTAAACAAGACACAATGTTTACGTGTAAAACTCCTTACTCAAGAGATTAAAAACCACGACCTACACTGGTAAGATTTCCAACTTCACTAACTGAGCATCGTTTTTCAGATTACAAGCCTTTTGCAACCAAGGAATTAGCCTACTAATCCCTTCCCTTACAATAACTCTATTGCAAGCACTCACTTGACTAACTCTAGCTAAGAACCAAACTCATTCAACTACCACTAGCTGAACTTCAACTCACCATAACTAACTATAGTTAGGCATTTACACATAAAGCTTAATAAACCAAACACCTACAAAGGCCCTTCTTAAAAGAAGTGTAGATTTACATTATTTAGACCAAAAGACAGCGACTAAAACAACCTAGGACTTAAGACATCTTCAGTCTTGGGATCGGGTCCGTGGATTTATTTAGTCTTGATCTTGAAAGCTTAGAGAAAACAGTGGCGGCTATTCTTTTCAACAATGAGAATAATATGTTTCCAAGTACTAGGTCAAACAAATGCTAACTTGTTATTTATATAGACGACCAATGAGAGCATCTGAAGATCATGTGAGTGGCATATGATATAGATAGAGACGTTGCAATGCTTCGTCTATCCCGTTGTGGCTCTGCAATTCAGAACAGTACCACAACTTTACAGCTATCACGTTCGTACAGTGCCCAAGGGACCTGGTCAAAGACCTTGTCCCTGATGCATATGTCGATCATCAAAACTCATAACTCATCACCTGTAAAGCAAAAATTGGTCTTTCTCAAGGGAATAAGAACTTTGTCAAGCAAAAATTTAGGACTAAAGGAGCTGGTCCTCAGAAAAAAATGAAGGGAGCTGGTTCTCAAAAAAGGGCTTCAAAATAAAAAGGGAAATATACTTACCAGGGGGGCTAAAATATGTCTAATTCATCCCTTCCACGACTACAAGGGACCCAAGCTGGTTTGGGTTCTCATATTGAATCAGTGACATCATTTACAGGCTGACGAGAGAGGAAGCTGTCAAGACGATTGATGAATTGTTCACAACTCATGATTGAGATAAAGAAGCCTCTCTCAAGGCCTTCACAACAGAATGTGTTTCTTCGACAAACAAAAGAAATAGGAAGAATCTTCAGTGGTTAAAAGAAAACTTCAAATGACGGAGAAATTTGAAAAGTGGGAAGAATTGAAAAATCGATGAAGTACAGGATAAAAAATGATCAAAAGGAGAAGGAACCTGTAACTTATGGATATTTGAAATATAAAGAACCAGGTGTCAGAAATTACTTTGAAAGCACAAATCAAGAGACGCTGGAGGAAGGTATACGCACATGGCAAAGACCTGGTTTCTCGGCAACTCAGGTTAGTAGACTTCTAAGAACTTACATATGCTCTGAACTACGAAAAGGTGCCACATCAGTCAAGCGTCACCTTATTCATAGAATGTGTCTCTTCTGAAGAATGGCCTTATTGGTGAACTGATCTGTTTTCTCTTCCTGCACTCCATCTGAACCGCCACCTCAGTCACTTTAAAAGTATCTCTAGTGTCTTTTTTTTTCTCTCACTTTTAAACCGATGATCTCTATCTTTTTCTCTCTTACATAGCATCTTCTTTTCTTCCATTTTGAACAGCCTCATATCTCCTCCCCGCTACCAACCACTTGGTCAGTATAACCAACCGCTCTCTAACCCAAGAATATGGATCCTGTGTCATCATCCTCAAATAACTGAACTTCCTCAGACCAAAATACCGGTGAATCAACCTCAAAATCCCCTATCTGTCTCTCTTGGAACTAAAAATTGTAGAATTTGGGGAAATTTTACATCTCTATCCTCCTTGTTTGACTCAAGTAAAGAATACGACCCCCTTGATGGCGATGAGTGTTCACATCTGTCAACATCAGACTCTTCGTCAACAAGTTCGAATGAAAGAGATGAAGGGGTGACTCTTGAAATTAGTAGCACCAACAACTCTGCAGGTCAACAGATCAGAAATCTTGACCGGGGATAAAATACTATGGATGGTACTAGCACTCCATTGATCATGAAAATAGGAAAGAAATTAAACTGCGGAAGCTCAAGGTTAAAATGATAATGAGAGGAAAGTGAAGGGAAGACCTGGTGTCATCTCCTCAGGAGGCTGTGTTGAGACACCAGGTGCCTCAAGAGAAATCTCAGTGCAAGCGTTGATTCTGATGGAGATATCCAACTACGTTCTGTGTGTAAACAGACCTCTGGCAGTGTGCAGATACAGAAAAATAAGGAAAGGGAAACAAAATAAAAGACATGAGAAGTGGAACATATTACTCAATCTGCTTTTCAAAATAAGAGGGGGATAAGCACGAGCGAGAAACCAGGTTCCTCTAAAAGGACAAGAAATGCACTTGATAAGAAAGAAAGAGAGGAAAATTTATGAAAGTAGAAAGTTATTTTAGAATGATCATTGATGTAAACCTGTGCAAGGAGACAGAAATGAAAGAACTTTTGGAAATGGTGAAATTTCAAAATTGGACTTTCCTCCTTACTCCACCTGCACCTAGCGTGTATGAAGCTGAAGTGATTGAACTATACACAATCTTGTGCCACCTAGATGACAGAACTTTGGTGCTAACAGTGAATGTAACAAAGTTTGTGTTAACTGAGTTAGTGCTAGTGAAAATCTTAGAAATACAGACTGAGGGGTTGAAGACTATAACTAAAAGGGCCTCTACCTATCTCAAAAATGTGATTGTTAAGGAAGAAGAGTCAACCTTTAATGAAAATCTCTTCAAAAGAGAGCTTAAGCCTAATTATAAACTAGTTTTTGGATTTGTGGACGAGGTAATCATACTAAGAGCTGGGGTAAGCACTGGTGTCACTACGACACATCTGGTCCCCATGAAAGCCTTGTCAGATTTTGAACCGATCAATCTACCATTTATCATGATTGAACATAGAATCAATACCTTGAGCATTAAGCAAGGTGAACCTGGTCTCCCCTGTGGGTTTTTCTAACAAAGGTACTCGGGCATTTTAGCGTAAGAACTGGAAAAGCTACCCTGGGGATAGAGGAAAATATGAACTCTGTGGCTACCCTAGAAGACTGTGAGTGTGTGACTGAAGGAGCAGCTCTGATCCTCTCGACCATGATCGAAGCTCAAAAAGCCGCTGATGCAGAAATTCAACAGCTCAAGGCTGCAAACGGTCTTCTGACAGATCAGCTGGCTGAAGAAATCAACGAGACCAGTTCATGTCTTCAAATGAAGGAAGAAAATGAGAGGATGTTGAGAGGAATCACTTGAAAGAAATGATGGACGAACTTAAGGATCAGATGCTGCAAGATTAGTATGCTTACAATGAGAAGGTTGATAAGCTCCTTCGAGCACTAAACCGTCCCCAATAATCCTTTCTAGTGTCTATCTTTCCTTTCATCCCTTCTATCTAAAATCTTACTATTGTCTGTCCTTTTGTTGTCTTTCCCCTTGCCTGGTGGTACAATGGTAGTCAGTATATCATATATTTGTCCTGATTGGACTACTTTTTTGTGTTTGATTTATCTACTTGTCTATGTTCTGCTCATGTTGTACCTAAATTATAAATACTTTTCGATGATGACAAAAGGGGGAAGGAATGAATGTTGAATGTTGATCTAGAATGAATGTGATTTGGAGGGTTGTTGTTTTTACGATGTTATGATTAAGGGGATCCTGTTTCTAAGATGTATTATGCTTTAAAATTGGTCTATGTCGCAGGGGGAACAAGTAGGACTTGATTCTCAGGGGGAACATTGTGTCAAAGTTTGTCATTATCAAAAGGGGGGAAATCGATAAAACAAAGTGCATTTTATGTTTTGATGATTGTCAAACAGAGTATATAAAGAGAGACCTGGTTCACGATCTGCTCCCTCTGTACGTTGTATAGTCAGCAGCAACAACTATAAAGCTGCAATACCAACTGCACAACTGTACAGCAGTGCTGCGGCTCATTCTTTAGTCAAACATGGAATGAGTGGTCTCTATCTCACCTACATGTTCCCCAATATATATACAACGTGTTCCAACATATTATGCATCACTTGAAAATCTAAACTACTTTGTGCAAATCCTTGTCGCCTCAAGTTCTCAAGTGCTCTGAAGAACTAAGCCACTTACAAGCTAAAGAACCTAATGTGATGGTTCGCATTTTCACGGGCGGGGTTAGCGCTAGGAAAAGCTACTTCAAAATCTATAGTGCTCTTTCGGACTTTGTTTTAAAAGAGTCGCCACCTAATTTTTAGGAAATTAGGAAAACTAGTTTTGAAGGGTTTACTCATACACCGTGAAAAATCCTTCTTAATCAAAAGTTCTAGGTAAGGGTTCTGGGGATCCCCTAGGGAAGGTGTTAGGCACCATAGTATTAAGGATCCGTACTATACGGTTGACCTTCGAATTCCAATTTGTGAGTATTTTCATGAACTGTTTATTTGGTGTTTATTTCCCGAAAAAAATCTGTCATTTTGCATATCATTTTTTGATTTTTTTTTTTTGAATATATTCCCTTTATATATAGGGTATTTAGGTTCGGATTTATAATATCCGGATACAATTAGTTCCTTTAACATATAAGGATAATAGTAGTTTTTTGTAAAGATAAAAATTTCTAAAGAAATTTTGTTCATGATTGACTCATACGTGGTCCAGGTTAATCTGTTTAATAAGTTTTTTAGAATGTCCTTATCTAAAACTTTGTATTTACAAATAGCTTACACGGTTTTAAATTACAAGAGCTTGTTTATATAATCAAAATTAACTTTTGGTCCTGGAATTTATCTTTAGAACCCAACTGTTTATAACATAAGAATAACATTTTTGTCATGGGCTTAGGCCCAAACTTATGTTCGTTTTTCTTAAAAATGATTAAGGTATGTTGGGTTCTTAGGCCAAAATCTTATTTCTTCCTTTAATTACTGAGCTCAGCCCAAAACACTATTTCTCTCATCTTTTTCTGAAAAAATTGGTTGAGTTGGGCCAAAAAAAATATGATTTTTAGGTTGGGCCTCAGCCCTCAAAATTCCTCAATCTTTTGTCTGAATCCAGCCCAGAAAATATGTATGTTTTAGTACACAAATACACTACATATGCATAAACTTTAAAAAATCTTTTTCCGACTAGTTTTTTTGTCCAAAAGAAAGAAATTATTTCTTGCATTTTTAAAACATATTATTTACGCGCATTTTGAAACCTATTTTTTCTGCCTGGAATTTTAGAAAACTGAATTAATAAGAAAAACATTCCTTTTTAAAGAAAAAATATCAAGCCTAGTCTTTCTTTGTTTAGGGAAAATGATAACAATACATTTTTTTAGTAAAATAAAACTAATCCTTTTCATTCCTTTACTGATTTTAGCCATTTTTATTCTTTCAGAAAACGTTTATATTAATCTGAGTTTTTTAAAAAATACCTTGGGGGGCCTAAGGTGGAACTAAACGGCATGTGTACCATTTACCTAAGATGCCTAATCCAAACCATAAATGATTCCAATAATAGTGTGAGTTTGTTTTACAACATACAAATACAACACTTTAATCAATAAAAGAACTAGCATGATGAAATTTTAAGGAAAAGAGGGATATGCTAGGGGTGTACCAAACCCCTAATTGACCATTTTTACCCATGGTTGGGCCTTCATGTCATTCTCACCCATGACTGAGCCTTCAATAATATTAGTTTCCCTTTTCTCTTCTTGGACTTAACAGTTTTTGAAAGAAAATTTCCCATTAGGCCTTTGGCCCAATAGAGTGGCTGGACTTCGGCCCAAATGGCTATGGGGGGGGGGGGGGGGGGGGAGGAAAAGGGACCGAATTAGTCTATGTTTTCTGAACCTATTACTAGCATAATTACACACACATATATACATGTATATCCAATTTGATTACAAGTGCACAATTAAAGGACTTGATCATACACTATTGGTTTCACTGAACTACAACTCATACCATACCAAAGGGAAACGGTTCTCACCACTCTTATTCCAGATGCCGCACAAGTTTCAAGGGGTTTCACGAACCCCAGGCGTGGCTGGACATCGGGGAATGGCTAGACCTATCCCCCAAACCACCTCAAACTCTCCAAACCAGTGTCGCCATAGTATACAATCAGAGCCCCAAAGTTGTTCACAAGCATCATCACATAGGGAAGTAATTTAAATACAAACAACATTAAAAGTAAACTCAAAGTCACGATAGAAAGACTGAGCCAGATATTGTAATGCAATCATGTATAAAAATAGCATAACAGCTTCAAGATACTTAGTCAAATAGGTGATATAAACAAACCATCCTCTTTTCCTTAGCATTCGGGCTTTAATGAAATCTAGACCCTTTTTAAATAAATCTTGAGTGAGGCCAGGCCTAACTACTTTCTAAAAGAGGACCCTTTTGAAAGTTTAGAGCTTAGGTGAAGTTTCTATCTCTTTTAATCATGCATACATGTTGTCTATAACTGGCCTATTCCTCTATATACAGATGGTATACTTATGATATACACATATGATGTGGTTACCAAGTGTATACCCTATGTATATTTCTCTTCTTTTTGATCAGCCTATGCATATTCTGTGTATATCCACAATCATTGTGTTTAATTTTAGGCCTCAAGATCATTTCATTCACCTAATTAATCCTTATCCCTTAGAACAGTGTCCAAATATATAAACTAAAGCTGATTCAAGTCTAATTTAATTCCTATACTTATCAAATAAATGATTCACTAGTTTCCCATGTTAGCAGGCCTCATAGTAGTAAGTGAGAGCTGCTTAATGTAGTAACAGAAACACAGTAGGGAAATGCAGATAAAGAGAAATATCCTATAACTTAGGATCACCAAAACAGGGTTGGAACACCAAGAAGTCTGAAGCTACAACAACATTAACTGAACTAAGACTATGTAGTTCATATTCTCAGGGAAAACCACATAAATGAACCTTTATCTTAGTCAAGCAGTAGTAAGAGCATATATACAACAAGATTTCATGTAAATTGCCACTTGAATAAAAAGGAGAAAGGACCAGCTATGTATGTCACCAAGTCTCACAAAAAAAGAATGGCATAAAGTTTAAAACAATTCTTTGCAACTCAAGATTTTTTTAACTCCTAACAGGACACTTGTTATCAACGGCCTTAAACTAGTCCATTTTCCTTATAAAGAAAGCAAAAATCACCCTATTGAAATAACCAGTTTCCTCTTCTTAACATCCTAGACATTTAAACTAGTTAACTTTCCCACCCTTTCTATTACCATCCTTTGGTAAAATGGAGAGATACAAGGAAGACCAATGCACCCTCATGACAGGAATGCCTCCCATGGTCCATAGGCTATGTCATGACACCCCTCATTTGGATGGTAGGTACTATGAGTCAAGCTAAGCTTGACTCTTCTCTGCCCCCTCTTTCAGGTGTCTTGAAAAGACCTCCCTATGCGAAGTGGTTCAAACTGTTTTTAAGAGTACTGAAAACATCTGCAAACAATAACATTAAACCAATTTCAGCTTATCACTATTCATTTTAAAAACACAGACTCAGTATTCAGTTATTTCATTCCTTAGTTCCTAACATAATAGGACTTTAGGCATACCAACAGTATAGAGTCAAATCTTATTAAACAGAGTACCACTTTACCTTTTTTATCCAAGTTATACTACAATGCATATTAAAGTCTAAATGCAACAGTTCAGGTTCAAGAGTAAAGGTCCTCACAACCCTCATGTTAACTAAAATGTCCTCTTCAAACCAAGTCTAGCACACAGTACAGACAGGTCTAAACATAACTGTATCATACGGGTTTTTGAACATATTCTTTATAAAGCAAGCAAGTTGAACTGTGAAACATGAATCTAGGTCCTGATGGATAACTTACCCTCAGAACTTAGTTGATAGCAATTTTTTAATCCCTTTAATTATGGAAGAAGATGTGACAGACCCTTACCCTTTGTTTTAACTTGGTTTTAAATAGCATAAAGTCTCAAGGATCCCCTAAGGCATGATAAACTCTTCCTAACCACTCCTGAGATCTCTGTGAATCCCACAGTCATGGGGACAAGGTTTAGGAGACAAGGAAACCTCAGGGTCCTAAAAGAGAAACAGGATAGGGTGAGGTCATCACCTCCCCATCCCTCTCCTGAGTCTTACTTTCAGTAAAAAAGGATCAAAGGCGCCACTGGTCACTACCTCCAGTTCATGCCTAAGCTCACCTTTTACTCTCTCAAGGCACTCTCAACTCCCTTGCCTTGTCCTCAAGCCTAATGACAACCACCAAGACGTTGTGGTCAAGACTAGTTTGACATTGCCCTTAAACCAAATTTCATCTAAACACCTAGTTGACCACATAAGTTAACAGTTTTAATCAACTCATTCTATGGTCCCAACTATGCAAAACTATTTTGAACTCCTTTTAGACATTACTACTTTGGAAAGGTTTGAACATCTTAGTCTTTTAAAACTTCAGTTCAGATTGAGCACCAGCCTTTGAACTCAAACAGCTCAATTTCACTAGTTGAATAATCATTTTTAATAGTCAAGATCATATTAGGACTCAATTATCCCTTTTTAACCCTACTAGACCTCTTTTGAAGACTCAAGCATGAATTAGACATGAAAAAAGGAAGGTCTGATAACATGAATAGTTAAGACTAGACTCTGCTTAAATGAACAAACATGACATACCATAATCCTAATTGTATCTAGGTATCCTGATTCATTTTATATGATCTTACAACTTTATAAACCTATACTAACTTCTAATGGACCATTTGGGAACCTGTTACCAAATAAATGAACCTTAATCCCAACCTTCATTTTAAGACTTCTATATCATATTCTAGAGTGTTGCTGCCTCAAATTACCTTTAATGTATAGCATACAACTACTCAAAGTTATTTTTGACTAATCCAAACATATTCAAGCAGACTTGGATAGGCTCAGACCCATTCAAATGCAAACATACCCCATTTAACCTTACTCTAATGCCTTAACCACATCATGAGACTCCTATAAGTGTGCCTGGACTCTTTAAACCTTATTTTGATCCAATCATGATCCTTATTTTATCCTAATCATAACTCATGCTTTCTAATTGACATAGACAAAGTATACAGACCTATGAAAGCAGATGGAAGAATCAAACTTGACATGGTCTCATCCAAGAAAGAGCAACTGCCTCAAATGATTTAAAATGGATCATCACAGTACCTTAGCATTCTATTACATTCAAATAGGATCAGTACTGATTTAAAGGTTCACTAAATTAATATTGTGAATCATGTAATCATATTCTTGTCATGTTTAAGGTTTGACCAACCAAACAGGAAACTCCAACATCTAATAAAGCACCTAGCAATCTGTTCATCCCTATCTATAGAACAACATCAATACATTATCTAATCTCATACACTCAGTCCATATCAACAACTAATTATTAAGGTTAAGCATGTACTTTGAAAATAAGGAAGGAGTCTCTATTTCCACACAATCTAATGAACTTTAAACATTACCTAAATAGCACATTGTCACTTAATTGAACCAAAAGTAATCCAACAACAAACTAACATCAAAACAGGCTACTATCCCATAACAAACTACTGAGAAATAACAAAAATAAGCAAGAAGGACAAAATGTTACCTTTTTAAAGTGCATTCGTGGTCAAAATTGGACTTGAAAGCCTTTTGTGCTTCCAAAACCATACTTAGCCAACACCAGACTCGAAAAAAAAAATAGAACTAAAAAGAACTCAACCTAAGTCAAAGTCTTTAAATTTTTATACTAAAAGGCTTGAACTCAAAGTTTCTAGCCTCTTTTAAAATTTTCCCCAATTTTTCCGACCTTTTTCTTTGGTGAGGATGGGGTTCTATTTACCCCATAAATTGCTCAAACCCTCAAAACAACGATGTGGGACAACCAATTTTTCCCCAGAAATAACTTGTAAATCAAATCTATGGCTTAAAACAACTAGACAACGAATGAACGGCCAGATCTGAGCCTCATTCGACTCAGTCCAAGCCCTTCACCCCCAACCAATGGAAATCAAGCAAATGAACACAATACAACAAAAATCAGACACACTAATCAACTTTGACTAAGTAATTTCGAAGAAAAACAAAAGGAAAAGAAATTGTTACTGATTTTGGAAAGATATAGATAAAAGCAACCTTTGAATTAATTCTTTGCACATAAATAACACTGCAAAAGATGTGTACTTCACACTTGCACTGTAATAATTCCATTTTTGGGACAAGAGAGAAAGGAAAAGGTAGGCGGCGGCTTAGGGTTTTGCAAGAAAAAGGAAGAGAGAGAGAAAGGGGAAAGGGAAAGGGCGTTTGAAAAGTGAAAATAAAAGGGAATATACCCCTTTATCTGCTTTGACCGAGTTGGGCAGGGTCTTGGCCTGGTTTGGGTTGGACTAGGTCCAATTTCTTTATATTAAGGCTGGCCCCTTTAGCTTTATAGCGTATACCTAGGGTATACATATACACGGATACCTAGTGTGTACATATATATGTAGAGAAAAATAGATAATTTGATAATTAAATAAAAATTAAAATTGATTATTGGTGAAAATATTTTAATTATAGACAAAATTAGGTCATAATTATCCTATTAAAATAACTTAAAAATGGTCAACTGTGTAAATGGGCTTTAAAATGCGAATATGGCCTCAATTGATTTTAATCCAACTGATTATTTCAATTATGGCCACATTTGGCCTTAATTGATTTTAATCTAACTAGTTATTTCAATTATGGTCATATTTGGCTTAATTAGCAGATTTAAAAATTAAATTGCATTAATGATTTTAATTAATTTAATCCAATGAATTTGGTTATTTCAATTAAGGCCATTAAGAGGCTAATTTTTACAAAAATGAGCCCAATTTCCTTAAACCATGAATTGGTTAAATTAATTGTGGCTATAACAAAATAATTAAATAATTTAAACATCAATTTGCAATAAGGACCACTTAATTGACTAATCAAACATTTATAGATAATTACAAATAATTTTGACAAATTACGCAATTATGCAAAATTAAAGATTAAAGGGTGAAATGGTTAATTATTTAAATTACTCAAACTCCATGGATTAAAGGACGTCAGTACGGACAATGTACTGAGTAGGTAAGGTGGTAACAAGTCATAATCATAATTTAACTTAGGAGAGAAGAAATCACAATCTAACTCAATACCTGCAGCCTTCGCTGGAAAAAAACATAAATGGGCACACAAAGTCTCAAAACAATATTTAAGTAAATAATGCAATCCAACACACATGCCGCTTCCGACATGTTAACAGAATGGTCCCTTCGGACAGCCGCTTCCGGCATAATAATGATGGCCCCCTTCGGGCAGCCGCTTCCGGCTTAATAATAATGGCCCTTCGGGCAACCGCTTCCGGCTTAATATCACAATCATATCAACGCAAACTCAATCCACAAATATCAAATTCAATTCATATCATAAGTCACTAATCAAGTCATCACAATCCAGTTATTAGCCTTAGTCTTTCATAAGAAGTTATCAAATTTGTGTCTCACTAGACTTAGGAGGACATACTTCCAGGTTTGAGGGTAGAATTGTTATGAAATTCTTACTACTTATATTCTACGTAATTTCATCTTATTTCCCTACCCAAAGAATAAATGATCATATCAATACAAAGGGATGATACTATGGATTGTAAACATAAATCGTAAATGAAATGAAGTAGTAAAATCTCGCACCCCTTTCGGAGTGGTTTTGAAAATCAAAATTTATGTTTCCTTTAGTATAAAACTCATTTCCTCGAAATCATTAGTAAAACCATATACACAACTCAACTTGGCACCTTATGGGTGTTCCCTTCGGAACAGAATAGGAGTACAATATCAATAAGCCATCACAAGAAATATTTAGACCTTACTCGTCTAAGAATGGAATCATATGGAGTATATATAGAATGAATATCAACAAGAATCATGCCAAAGGAAGAAAGGTTTGCCTTACATACCTTTGCCTCTTTCTAGCTAACCACAGTCCATCTTCGGGTCACACTAATCTATCAACAATATCAATTTACCAACAATCAATCCAATATATATCCTTATAATCAATCCCTTAAACTTATCTCTATTTCTAACGGAATTTCGATAGAATTTCCTTTATAAACTGGACAACCCCAAAAATCCAATTCAACTAAATTATCAACAATCAATATACATCATAACACAGATATTTTCTTCCATTTAACTCCACTAAAACAGCCCCACCTTCATAAACTTCCCAAAAATGCCAAACGAGCTTTTAACATTATTTCCTCCGTTCTAATCCGTTAAAACTCTAAATAAACACTTTAATAACATAAAAGGAACCTTATACATACCTTAGCAGCAGCTCAACCACGAAATATCATCCCCCAAGCTCAATAATTAGCTTAAAATGATGACGACAACTCGTACTACACTTTATCCTTCACGAGCCTCGCGATTCGGGGCCTCGAACTTGATCGAACCCTTGCTTTATCTCTCTAAACTCCCCTCACTCTCTCTCTCTACCATGTTCTGGACTTTTTGGTGAAATGAGGATGATAAGGGTTAAAACCTCCCTTAAATAGCAAGAGAAGTGGGCCTGACCCGACTTGGAGTCGGGTTGGGCTGAGCCCACTGCCCAGCTTGACCTTTCTGTCTTAAAACGTCCATACCTTTTTATCCCTATGTTGTGTGAAGGCCCACGACCTATGGTTGGAAAGATAATTCAATTATCTACAACTTTCATTTTTGGAGTTTTCCCAAATTACCAAAAAAATGATGGGATTATGGCCTTCCGAAGTCAGATCACCCGAAACCGTAACTTAAAAACATCTTTTTGGAGGGCTTACACTTGGATTTGGCTCAAGGATCCTTCTTCAGTTGTGTTTAACTTCACATATATTGTCCATATAACTTGTCATATGTCCTTTATAAAAACCCCATCATGTGGGCCCCACCTCAGCTTACAGTTACGAGGGCTATATATCTTTTAACGTATCATTCCAATCATACTGTACGAATTCCAAATATCATACTCATGCTATCCTCATGCTAATACAGTAGAATTTCATCCTTTATACTTGTAATATCTGCTTCTCCTTGAGCTCACATTAATTCGTGTACAGCCTTAGTAATGCGAAATTTTCTAGGGTGTAACAGGTCTATTACTAATACTAGAGTTTTTTTTTTCATGTAAATTAAATTGACACAGATTAAAACTGGGTAAAAGCTATAAACTTTTAGCCCGCAAAATCTATCACGAGAACCTACGTTTTAAAATTTGTTTCCTCATAATGTGATTATTACATAGGAGACTATCAATAAATGACATCATTAGCAGATTAGGTTTTACCTCCCTAAATACTACTCCTGTTGTAGGTCCTCAAAACAAAAACTATCAAGCATACTTTTGAAGAAAGTGAAGGGTTTCAGGCTCTAGACTATTATGAAATCTTGAGATCAAGGCCATTGTGGGTGATTAGGCAAACTTTTTTGAATTGGGGGTTTATTAATACAAATAATGCTTTTGGCTCATTTATTTTACAGTGTCTTCCTAGTGTAATATGCTGGAAAATCAGAAAAAGAAGGAGGTATACTAGGAGATCCACCATTTGTTTTGTCTCCTCCCTCCTATTATTAACTAGAAACTGTTGTGCTATTTTCTAGAAAATATCAAGTGTACACTAAATATTATCCAAGTCAATTGTCTCTTCATCAAGAGTGAGCTTGCTATGGAGGTTTGGAATCATTTTGATCGCCTTTTCAATAGTTGATCCTTCAAAACGGATTGTTCTCATAAGAAAAGAGATTACTTATGCAATTACTAGTGAGTGCTGAGTTCCCCCCCCCCCCCCCCCCCCCCCCCCCTTTTTTTTCTTTTTCTAAGTATGTATCTCGTGGAAATAGTCTGAAAATATAATAAGTTCTAAGCCAATATTTGCTACATGATTCTGAACATCTGACATGACATACTGAACTAGTCTATAAAACCTCTGACATGAGTCTGACTGCTAAACTGTTTACCGGGACAAGGTCCCCGTCATACCTTGACTGCATAACTAAAATGAAATAAATAAAGATAACACCCCAAATGAAATGGGGCTCACCAATAGCTGATACAAGCAATAGTCCTAGCGAGCAGATCCATCGTCCTGTAAGTCAATCCCTGCATTCACAATGCAGGTCCCCAAGCAATAAAAGAGAACGCCAGTACATAGGAATTGTACTGATATGTAATGCAACTGTATGAAATAAACATGGCACATGGAATAATAGAACTGAAACTGAAATTGTATTTGTAAACTGAACACGAACATGAACATCATCTGACATGAATATATATGTATAACATGAGTAAAACATTTTAAGTGGGAGAGCCTTAGTATAACCGACATGTAACCACCATGTGAGCACGTGGCGTCTGATCTCTGCCCTATTAGCTAAGCCATCTTATACCTTGCCGGGGTACAAGACATGATCATGACATGAATAGATCCAATAACCCGCAATGGATAACATGAAGGAATTGTCATGACTGAGCGGAACAATTCTTATCCTACGTTGGCATACGTAGTTTTAGGTTGTCTAAGCATTCTCGGTAATTTGTGCAACTCCCGAAAATATGAACATGGATATAATTGGATTAGAAGCCCTTGATTTTCATGACATGACTTGTAAACATGATTCATAAGTAATATGTATAGCATGAACATGGATATATAGTATAACTTGTATGAAAACATAGAAGCATGTAGAATTTTATGAAAATAGGCATAATAATTCATATTTTGCATTTAAGAACCCATGGGATTCAAGACATGAGTATTCATGGATTACGAATAGATTCTCAACAACCAAAATGGAATATCAAGAATACAATAACGAATTAGTAATACAAACATGGTATAGCATGATACTTGTAACTTAGGGTTATCATGAATTATAATAGAAATCCTAGGTTTATGGAACTTCGTGTTTTCATGAATGAACGTCGCTTGGGGAAGAACAATGATGTTCCCACACGTAGATAGAAACCCTACATACCTTAATTGTTCCAAAACTTGTAACAATGGTCAGAACTTGGAGAAGAAATCCAAAAGCTTGAACCTTGAACCTTGAGATAGGTTTTCTTGAAAACCCTAGGTTAGAAGCAATGAATTTCTATTTAGGATTCATGGATATACGTTAGAATTCACTTGGAATGTTTGGAATACTTACCTTGGTGTATTAGAATGGTAGGAGGAAAGAACCTTCGTGCTAGGGCTTGAAACGATGAAAAATAGAATAAAAGACTGAAAACGTGTATTTATATTGTTCCCCGCGTCGGCCATTGTACGGGCACCAAATACGGTCCGTATATAATTATACGATCACAAGTACGTTCCGTACTTCAATGTACGGTCCGTATAATATGTCGTATTTCAATTGGCAATTTTCAGAAACTAAGATTTTTCCCATGAGATATATGGATAGGAAGTATGGCCCGTACTTAGATATACGATCACAAATACGGCCCGTACTTAGAAGTACAGTCCGTATAATTTAGGCATATTTTACTCGGCAAATTCCAGTAGCTCAAGATTTTCCCATGCATCGATACAACCCAAAGGTACGGTTCGTATTTATTTATGCGGTCAACTGTATGGCCCGTATAACTGGGCGTATAACTGATACTTCACTTAACTGAAACGAATTTAATTTTAACACTTACCGTCTGGTTTTCTAAGTCCTAAATCATGAACATAACTTAGTTTGAAGGTACGAGTTGTTACACACTTTCATTTTCAACAAATTCCAATCATAGTAATTAAAAAATATTTTTTTTTGTCTAGATTTTTGGATGTTGTATATTATTGATAACTTTTATAGTTATTTCTGGTAGCGTGACCTAATGGCTAATTGTTGGTAAGTCGTGTTTGTTTGTGGCTATTTCTATAGTTCCTTTTATACCTTCGGTCTATTTTTAAGAAGGAAGACAAGCAAAGTGGACTGAAAGGAGTATATTTTCTTTCAACAAACTAAATCAGGAGATTTATGCAAATACTCAATACACGACAATGATTTTTCCTCGATGCAAGAGGGTAAAAAATGTTCTTAAATTATGTAAAATAGAACAAAAATACCCTTCATTAATAATCTGGTCTAAAATTACCCCTGTTGTAAATAGTTTGGTCCAAAAATACCCCTATCGTTAATGGTTTGTTCCAAAAATGCAAACTATTAATGGAAGGCAGTTTTTTTCAATTTGACATGATTTAAGTAGGGCTGGGCATAAATATCGAAAATCGAAAAACCAGACCGAACCGAACTTCAAGAAATCGAAACCGAAAGACCGAACCGAACTAGTTGGGTTCGGTGTTTGGTGTTCACCTTCAAAAAACCGAAACCGAAATAGCCAAACCGAACTTTGATGAAACCGAACTGAAGAACCGAAATTTATACATTACCCAAAAAAATTAAAATAGTCCAGACTTATTAAGTTTAAGCCCAAAAAAAACCCAATTGTAATAAACTCTCTTTTGCTTTTGTATCCCTAATTTTCCATTTCAGTTGAGAAAATCAAATATCTTTAACAAAGAAAGGTGACTAGGATGTGTCTTTAGGATTAATGTATGTCCTTTATGTGTTTTCTTAATTATTCTTACTGTATATATATAACACCTAGTAATCCTATATTATGGTTATGGTTTTCTGTTCTTATGTATCCTGTTTATTTGATTTTGATTTTAATTTGTTAGTTTTATGTTTTGTTGCTTTTGAGAATATGAATTAGTGTAAAGGGAATCACTTCTAATATCATATCAAAAAAACCGAATTGAAAAAATCGAAACCGAACCGAATCAAACTTCAAAAAATCGAAACCGAAAGAACTGAACCGAACCAGTTGGGTTCGATGTTCGGTGTCCACCTTCAAAAAAACCGAAATTAAAATAGCCAAATTGAAATTTGATAAAATCGAACCGAAAAACCAAACACACAATCCTAGATTTAAGGACATTTCTTTTTCCGTTTCCTGGATAACACAACCCCGTTTGACTTTGATGACGCAGTAAAGTCCAATAATCCCACGACAGAGGTCGTCGTTGACGAAACGCTGTCGTTCCAAGGGGGGTAAGAAAATAGAAACCGGTCATATAGATTCACTTTCCGAACACCAATGCGCATCCACGCTATCTGAATCGTGAACCATGGGAGAACCACCTTCAGCCAATGACGGCGTAAAGAGGTTTCCGATGGCGGCGCAACCTGAGATTATGAGAGCTGCCGAGAAAGATGATCAGTATGCTTCCTTTGTATATGAAGCTTGCCGTGATGCTTTTCGTCACCTCTTCGGTCTCTCCTTTACTACCTCTCTCTTTTTCTTCATGAATAACTAACGGATACATCTTTCTGAAATCTGAAAGTTTTCAGGTACGAGAGTTGCTGTAGCTTACCAGAATGAGGTAATCTTTTTTCTTTCCTTACCTCATATTGTTCTCTTGCCCTTTCCAATAAATTCAATCAACTACTCCCTCCGTCCCATTTTAAGTGTCCATTTACCTCATTTCATGCCCATTAAGAATAACAACAACTACAAGGCGTAGTTTACTGAGTTATCCCTATTTATTACTCCATTCGTCCCCACTTATATGAGCGTGTTTGACTTGACACGAAGTTTAAGAAAGTAAGCAAGACTTTTGAAACTTACGGTCTAAAATATATTTGTGTGGATGTAAAGTGGGTTTTTAAAATTCAATTGTTACTACATATAGAAGGTGTCAATCTTTTTGTGACTGACTAAAAAAGAAAGAATGTCATATGAATTTGGACGGAGGGAGTAGATTTTTTTAAAAAAATTGAGCACTATTAAGAAGAAGTAGTTCTTTAATAGAAGAGTATAATTGGAAAAAATTTCTATTTTCTGTCTTGAAATCCTAAAGCACAATTATTTTGGGACAACTTTTTTGTTTGCTAAAGTAACACTTATTTTGGGATGGAGGGAGTATGTCTAATTTTTAACTAGCTAAGATTTCTTTCCATTTGCCTTAACCTTGGTGGGCAATAATCCAGTGTTGTCCTGGTGGGAGAATGCAAGTACTCGGATACGGTACTAGTGGGAGAGTGAAATTTCTCAATAAAATAGTCTACTTGCACTGCAAGCTAGCTGTGACAATAATTTTATGGGGAAAAGGCAAATGAATAGACTAAATGGGAAAAGGAATGCTCCATAAGAAAGGGGTAGTTGCTTCTGTGTTGCGCACCGCCGCACCGAGTTGTTAACTCCATTACACTATGTGCAGTGTGAAATAAAGAAAGAAAAAAGATTTCATTTTTATTTGAGTTTTGTTTCTAAAGAGTTGAGAAACAAAGTTCTTTTATTTTTGATTTTTTGTTATTGTTGATAGTGGATAAGGGACCTTGTATGTAACTTAAATTTGTTTTCTCTGATTGATTACTCTCTTTAGTAAAGTGAACTTCATTGCAAAAACCATTTGGCAAGTGATGTTTTTTTTCTTCTGATCCTCTTTTGGCTGGGGTATGCCCTGGTGATTAGAGTTTGGTGTTTTGTGTGGCATCCTCGTAACCTTAGGATATCAAAGAAATAAAAGGAAACTACAAGTGACACTCGGAAAATGACCGTAGGTATTAGTTAGAAGAAAACTGTGTGTACTCCTTTTATGTTGGTTAGGAGTTTCGATTAAAAGAAGAGAAAATGATTAGAATGATCTGGCATTACGAGAACAATGTGATTTAGTGCAAGAGCACCTTACTTATCTCGAGGGCTCATGATGAAGATGATTGAGAATGTTATCACTTAGTGGTTATTCATAATTCTGCTCTTTGCTGTAAAATTGGACAGGAAAGAAGAATTATATTTTTCTCTTCCAACCGTGCCTAACACCAAAACTAATTGTATTCGCTGTCTCTTCTCTTTTACCCTTTCCTTTTCTTTTGTGGAGCCAAATACACATGAGATAGCCTGTGGATCTTACTTGTGAAGCCCTAACAGTTCTAATTTTTTAAGTTGTTAACCTAGAACCTATACCGGAAGGATAGTCATTACTTCCTAATACTAGAATTGGTGCATTTCTTATTTCAGGCAAAACTCTTAGGGCAAATGCTCTATTATATGCTGACAACAGGTGCAGGGAAGCAAACATTAGGAGAAGAATATTGTGACATCACTCAGGTTGAAGGAATATATGCTTTTCCCTTTCTGCCCCGTGACCAAGTGTCTTGAGCCATTTGGCTTTTCTACTGTCTTGGATTTTGTCTATACTCGTGTTCACTACTCCCTCCCTTCTAATTTATGTGGCTGAATTGACTCAATATGGAAGTTAAGAGGGAAAGATAGACTTTTGAAAATTGTGGTTCTAAACTTGCCATGACAATGTCTATAAAAGCATGTCATTATGTGTAAAATGCGAAATTTAAAGTTAATTGTTTCCAAAAGTAGAAAGGTCTCGTTCTTTTTTAAACCAGTTTAATAAGGACATAACACAGCATAAATGGAACAAAGGGAGTATTTTTCTGATAGGGAGGAAAAAATAATATTCTCTCTTGATTAATGTGTTGATGGATATATTACCTGGCATAATTATAATGTTTGCGAGCTGCATTTAATTATTGTGTAGGTTTTCTAACTAACATCTAATAGGTTCCTTTAGCAGTTATATTCGTTGATGAAGTGTTGGTCTAGATGTCACGCCCTCAAACCATGTGATCGGCACCCGATACTCTATCCGTGCCGATCGAACCAATCCTATATGATAAGCCCCAACCATATGCATTTAGAAACAACATTCAAATTCATTTAAAA
The DNA here is from genome assembly GCF_019175385.1 of Lycium barbarum. Lineage (NCBI taxonomy): Eukaryota > Viridiplantae > Streptophyta > Magnoliopsida > Solanales > Solanaceae > Lycium > Lycium barbarum. Next base: position 43,667,150 of record NC_083340.1, on the reverse strand, counting down.
CCATGCATAAAACAATAACCTTTAAATCTACAACCTTCCATAAATAAATAAAAATACACAAAGGTAGTAACAATGATCCGTTCATGCATGCTATATGAACCATAACCAGGCTCAGCTAGCTGCTCTCGCATTGCAAGAGGCGCCGCGAGCAAGGCCTCAGAAATTTCCCAGCTTTACTCGCTGGCCAGCTCGCCTCGCGGAGGTCTCAACATTTCTACTTCCAGCCATGAAGCTCCCAAAGTCTCTCGCATTTTCTTCCTTCAGCCCCCAGGCCTCGCGAGGGTCTCCACTTTTCTGTCTGGAGCCATAAAACTTCCCAGGTATCTCGCTGGGTCGCTCGCAAAGCGAGACCCAACACGAGCATACCCGGAGTTGTCTTTTCCATTTTTTTCCTTGTCATTAAGCTTGGTTCATTCTTGTACACCTTTATACACTCCCAAATCATTGCATATATATCCTTATACCTTCCAACTGATTATCCTCATCCGCGGGTCCCATTGACATGCAAATCGAAGTGATTAGTATGCTCTAACCCCCTTGTTAGGGTTTAAATGTTTAGAAATTTTATGGGATGCTACACTAGAACATTCTTTCTTTCTGATAAGTAAGAAGTCGTGGTCTAAAATATTATATACAACGAGCTAAAAACAGGTTCACATTTCTAAATTATACGATTTAACCATTTGATTTACTGCATCAGCAAATTATCATTGTTCTTCTGTGTAAAAGTGTCTATGTTCCAATTACAATTTGGTATTATAGGTTGCAGGACCATACGGACTTTCCCCAACACCTGCAAGACGTGCTCTTTTTATTTTCTATCAGTCAGCTGTTCCATACATTGCAGAAAGAGTCAGGTTCATCTACATTTCTAGAGACTTCATAGAAAGACACCAATACCTCTTACTTCTCCTTGTAACAATTATTTATTATTGTGTTTTTCCACCAATATTTATGGCCTTCTATTTATTTATTTATCATTTATTGTTTTTCAGCTCTAGAGTAGCTTCCCGTGGCATTACCCTGGCTGATTCGATGGCCGACTATCCATTTGGGGATGTTCCTACTTCAAGCAACGAAGCTGAGGCATCACCGACCGTTGAGATACAGTCATCTTCAACATCCACTCAATCAATTTCAGCTCTTTCAAGATTGAAAGCCAAGATAAGGAATTTCTGGTTGTATGCAGTTCGAAGGTGGCCGTCGGTACGCTCCCTTCTTCTGAAGCTTTTGTTATGTCAGATTGCCGAAGCCTGGGCATTAAACTATGTGGTTCTCTCTCACTTTATATAACTCTTTGTCACTGATGTTATCCACAACACTCAATGGATAAAGTTGCTTCGGTTAAATCTTAAGCTGGATTTCTTCTGAGTTGTGTGTTTTTTTTTTTTTTTTTTTTAAATTATCCTGCAATTTGAATTACTGTGTTGCATTCTCTTGAACCTAAGGAAGCATCTCTGACTCCTTGAATTTCCTGGAGCACTTCAGACTGTGGACTGGTGGTAAACTCTCTGGATCTTGTGCACTCACCAATTGTTAAGTCCAGGGTTCCTTGGAGTATTATTGCGGACAAATATAACTAAGGTTTAGAATTACTTCCACCCTGAATAGAATGCCTTGTAACACAACAAAACCGTTCAGAGTGGCTAAGAGTCTAAGACTGAGTTGACATGTAGAGATAATTGGGAAGTAGCTCACAAATTACTTAGTGCACATTTTGGTCAACTTTCCATCATCTTTTGCTTCCATTTTCTGTAAAACAACACACATTCTTGCTGATTTTTGCAGGTGCTTCCTCTTGCTCGTGAGATCTTACAATTGTTTATCCGGACCAATCTGATGTTCTTCTATTTTGAAGGTGACTTCATTTGCCACTCAATAAACCCATTAAGTGCTGCTAGTTTCTGAAACAAATACTAAATGTCATTAAATTCTCTCTGTGTCAGGACTTTATTATCATATATCAAAGCGTGCTGCGGGCATTCACTATGTGTTCATTGGCAATCCTATGAATCAACGACCTAGGTAAAAGTGCTATCAAGCTTCTGTTGCAGAAATAGTTGGTTGGTCTTTAACTATTTGCATCACACATCTGGTCTTTAAATAATGACTTTTCACTCTGACCACATTTTGTAGATTTCTGGATATATAATTTTTTCCATGCTTATCTCCTGTTTGGGGGGGGGGGGGGGGGGGGGGGTGGAGGATTTGCACAAAAAAATGGTCCTTTCATTTGACCAAGATGAAATTCCTTCTTGTATACCTTGGGACAATATTTTGTTTCAGTGCTTATAAGTTTTCTGCCGGGTGCTTCTGTTTCTCTTTTAAATGTTTAATGCTTTTTCCCTGATTTTTTAAAGGCTTGGGAGTACTGGTCTTCAAAGGCAAGACTCTTTAGCTTTGCCAAAATATTGGGCATTGGACATGTCTGCCACTTTTTTGTGCTTTGGGATGTGAGCAGTCAGATATTTCACTTTCATGTACTCCCTCCGGTTCAAAAAGATTGTGCACTTAGCCTTTCTCTTTTGGTTCAAAATGAGTGTCCACTTACCAAATCGAAAAAGTATTAACCTTATTTTTCCAGATTTGCCCTTATTAAGTGTTAGTAACCAAATCCCAATACTTATTAATTAGGGGTAGTTTAGTCAAATTACCCTTTTTTTTTTCTAGGAGTTAGTATTTCCTGAAGGGGTGTGCAGATGGTTAAGTGGACACTCTTTTTGAACCGGAGGGAGTACACCATTTAAAACATTTTCTGGGCATTTTGCTTAATATACTTTATCAAACTTCACAGTGGTGGAGATTCTGTCTGGCACATAGTCATTTCTTAAAATAGTTATTTATCGCTCCTTGTCTTCATAAAGATCCCAGTTGGACATTATTGGCTGCTCAAAATGTTCTTGTTGTGCAGATATCAAATACTAGGGGTCTTCCTTCTAATTCAATTATGTATTCTTGCTGCTGAAGGTCTGAGGCGTAGTAATTTATCATCCATTTCAGCTTCTGCTCAACAAGCACCCTTTGGAACCTATCAAACTTCCGCAGGTGAAACTTTTTGCATATACTCTTGCTCTTAAAAGTCGGGACACTCTGAGTATCATGTGCTAAATGTTATTTATGTTTGTCACCCCAAAATACAAAATAATTTATTGTTTGAAGAAAAAGAATAGTTGTGCGCATTATGTACTTTGATCATATGCTCCAAGGGTGTGACTGAGGCTTCAACACCAATAGAGGAGAGGAGGAGCTTAATTGCAAAACACAGTTTTTTATGATTTGGAAGATGTGATCATGGCAGAAAAAGTAATTATGCGTCACAAAGTTACGAAATTTGGTTTTGGTTATCAAGATTGCTTTTGTATCTTTGCAGTCGTGCACCTCTTCTAGGTCTTTAACTATGCATTAGTAGAGTAACATTTTGGTCTCTCTGTGCTAGTTTTTCCTTTCTTCAGGTCTATGATAGGTCATCTTTCACTTGTTGGCTGTAAACTTTTCTCTTTGTGTCTTCAGGCCGAGGTTTACCTGTTTTAAATGAGGAAGGTAATCTAATAACTGCTGAAACTGAGAAGTATGGATTGGTTGCTGAATCCACATCAACCTCAGAGGTATATTTTGTCTTACCTTCAAGAATCAACTGATTTACATAATTCATTTAGGAAATTTAACCTAGAGAGAATTTTATCACTTTTCTACTTTTCAAAGATTGCTAAGAGAGTAGTAGTTTGTGCCTTTTATAATAATGGGCCAAATTCAATGGTCTCCACTCTAAACTGTATAACTTCAAGCACCCTTCTGTTTAATTTACGAAGTTGCCATAACCTTCGCCAGTTCTATTCTACATTGTAAAAGTCTCCATTCCACGAGTCAAAGCATATTTTGACAAGCATATTTTGACCTTCGTAGCTTAGTCACTAGCCAACTAATATTGGCTTTATTTTAGTTCTTACATCAAATTAGATTAACTTCTAATTTCTTTTAATATAAGGTTTTCACTATGTTGATTCACAGTATATAATTAATTAATCACATCTCTCTGCTGATATGGACAGTGGCGAGTTTGAGGAGGAAAGAACCAAAAATAGTAAAAGCATGATTGGCATTGTCTTCTAAGAAAGATTCTTTTTAAAAATAAAAATAAAATTAAAAAAGGGCAGCCCTATGCACAAAATATCCCATGTTAGAAGATAAAGATAATTTGATCAAAATAATTCCACGCTGCACTGACAATCATGATAATAACAATATAATTAAGTATACCTGCACAAAGTATTTACGTTGTTTATGATAATAGTCAGAGGCGAATCTAGGATTTCTAGAACATGGGTGCACTACTAAAAAAAGGAGAAAACAAAATGCATTAAGTGGGAATTGATCCTTGTTTCTCTTGGTAAATAACTAAGCTTTTAACCAAGTGCACCAGTAAGCCTTTTTGTAGCATGGGTGTCATCAGGTAATAATAGACCAATTTAGAAATATATACATAAAATATCTATTTTTGCGGAAAGACCATGGTTCTCGTGCCCCAAAATTTTCACATGAATTCGCCCCTCATAATAGTGCCAGATATGTCAATTATTACTTTTTAATTTGACCACTAGTTACAAAGGCTTCTTGAGAGGTTTTAGGGCTCGGGGTTTAGAGATGCATTACCACACATAAAACATATATATGCAGTTAAGAGGAAATGCATCGAGCATCTCCTCCTTAGACTTGATCATTCTTTTGGTTCTCCTATTTATTATACCCTGGTTCTCCGTTACAAGGCGCTCGAGCTCATGGAATTGCAAATGATAACTCACAACCCTTGTGTAGGTCCCTTTTCATCGTTGCTAGCTTAATCTTTTATATGGATCTGTGTTCTTACAATTTTACTTGGTGCATTAGAACAATTAAAAAATATCCGACTAAATCTTATGTTTTCTTAATTTAACTACGAGAAATTATTCTTATGCTGTTTCAGTCTCAAGGAAGCAGTCCAAGCAAATGCACCCTTTGCCTAAGCAGCCGGCAACATCCAACAGCCACACCTTGTGGTCACGTATTTTGCTGGTATTGACTCCTGACTGTTTCTCATTTTGCCCATTATTTTGGTTGACCATTCATTCCCCGCAAAACCTGAAAGAGAGAAGGAACAAAGTTGTGAAGACAGTAGAAAAACTAAATAAGAGAGGGTAAATGTGAAAGAAGAGGAAAAAGGCATATTGCTCTTACCTTTTGTTTTCATTTGCACTATTTGTAGGAACTGCATAATGGAATGGTGCAATGAGAAGCCTGAATGCCCTCTTTGCCGTTCTCCCGTAACACATTCAAGCTTAGTTTGTCTGTATCATTCAGATTTTTAGTCATGGATAGGTCAGATATTGCAAAAAGATGACTGAAAATAAATCGTGAAGGCCAGGTCTGTTCTAAATGTGTCAGAAAAGATTCAGTGGTTCAGTTGTGTACTTCATGATGAAATGCAAGATCCTCTTTTCTCTTCTGTTGCTCACACACAGAGCTCTGGAAGTGCTGTTGGGGTAAAAGGGTGGTTGTGATCTGTGGAAGGAAGGAGATTTTTGCTACTAATTTACCGAAGTTAACCAGGCTAACATTTGTGCCATGCATAGTGGTGAAGCAGATCATTTTATCGAAAGCAAGCATATTACATCATTACTTGTCTTGCACTGAACAAAGAGCATTCAATTTTCCCTCACAAGAAGGTGTTGCTGCTGTTCCGGATATTATCAACTTTACAGGTGCTTTGGGATCGGATTGCTGGATAAAGTTGGAATGGATCAATCATTGTTGGAGGTATGACCAGTGTTTGTGATGCAATACAAGACTACATTTGCACCTTTTCAGATTTTAATTGGCATGTAATTTTTCAGCTTTAGTTGACGTGAAGGAAAAATAAGAGTTGAAATGAAATGTAACTGAGCGTGTATTTCAACTGCAACTCATTTCACGTATATCAGAACATTTGCAAAGTATTCTAACTCGGAATATCCAACACAAACCAAATTCTTCAAATTCAGTATATCCTTGTAAAGTAGTCCAAAATATAAAGATGAAAAATTCTAAAAACTATTTTGACAAGCAAAAGGAAAAATCGAATTATCAAATGGAGCTGTTCCTCACAGTGATGCCTGTAAATCATCTGTAATGCTACTAGTTAGACCAAATATTCCTCTTGACCTCTTGATATATGTCAAACAACACTGAATTCATTCTAAGACAGCCGTCTTCACATGCAAAAGTTTTGAAAGTTCAACAGCACAACAGTGTTTAAAGTATGTGGGATAAAAACAAAATGAGCTATTACACGCTTTGACAACATGGTGAAAACATGAATGATTGAAAAACAGAGTAACCTTCGGTTATACCGATAACCTAACATAGTATAAATTTAGACTTAATTTTGATATCGCACCTTATCCAATCAAACTTGAAAGTATTTCATCCCACCTGAAGGTGAATAAATTAGTTCAAGAATTATAATGTCAAGACTATAATCCAGGATAATTTAGTCCTCGAATAACACTAGTAGCATAAACGGCAACATTATAAAGGCTTATGATAAAGGCAACACTATGCACAAATTAGTGAAATAGCTCACTCAAAAAAAAAAAAAAAAAACTTAATTGTGTGGGTGATGATATAACATAAAAAATCAATTTCAAATGGGGGTTTTATAGTTATACTGCTGTAGTTTGTAATTCTTGGTAGCACACTAGCTAGCACTAACAACTTTCAAACTCCTAAGTCCTAACAGCAGCAAGCTAATATCAGTGATTACATACAAATGATTGAAAAGACCTCAGCATTTTTCTAACAACACTCACAATCATATATAAGGAAATTGTCCTGGCAGCCGAGGTATCGGTATAATAGGCTCATGGTATCCATAAAATGGCGGTGGCAGCTCCTCCCTCAACCACCGCGCACTGGCAGAACGCATGTGGGCAGCCGCCATTGATACCCTATCAAAATCAAAGCGACTACCACTACTACTTCCTTGTCTCTTCCAACCATGAAAATCACAAGATGGATTCCTGCATCCACAATCAACAGATGGATGTTGGTCTTGTTTCTGTGGCTGTGCTACGTAATTTTCAGCTACATGGACCCAATCTTTACGTGGTGCATAATGATTTGGATCGTAATCGCTCCTTGTATGATGATGAGAAGAATCTTGATTGTAGTTTCCACCTTCTCTTTTGGGATTATTCTGCATGGGGCAATTGTCATTACTAGGAGTATTCTTGGCATGATCACTAGCCATATTATTCTGGTTATGACAATAAGTTTCCTTGGGCAAGTTGTCCTTGACATGGCTTTCATGATTCTTATTCTCCATTGGAGTGTACTCAGTTTGATTCTTGGCATGATGTTTATCATTTCTTGCCTCCTTGGAACAATAGTATATAAGTTTTACACTTTGAGGTTTCACAGATCTGCGAGTAAGGTAGGTCATGAGTGACTGAAGCTCTATATCGCCTGCTATATGTACCCATCTCCTTTCTCTATCTATCTCAACTGAATGGACACCTGTCAACACAACAAAAAGAATCAAGGAGGATGGTCATAACTGGATTTGAGAAACTACATCCATATGAAAAAACTTATATTGTAGAGTTCTCTTCCAAAAGTACATGGTCACAGCTCTTCTTTCGGAAGTAAAATGGATTTTTTTTTATCAATAAAAAAAAAGTAAATGATATTATCAAATATTCTGTAAAGGTTTGTATTTTTCATGTCATTTATGTTATTTGTTTGCACTTAATGAAAGTCTTGAATTTGCACAATAATTTAGACCTCAGATCATTAAGTACATTTTAAAAAAAAAATTAACCACTTAAAATGCTTGAGAATATCTGGATCATTTCGTTCTTGAACGAGTCTTAAAACTACTAAGAATGTATTCAATTAAAGATTTTTGTGTAGACAACATCTCAATCACTACTCTGTCTACAATCATTATCATCAAACGAGCAATTACAATCGTTAGATAGCCTATTACTGTCAACTATCATCACCACCCCCAACACTTCTTACCACTACCATTTTCCACTATAGTGACAATCACCATCACCCACAATCTTTAGCACTAACCACCTCTATCATTACAATACCAACATCATTACCAGGCACCTCTACCATTATAATAACCAACACCCCTCGCCATCAGTGTTGTCATATTAAGATACTAATCAGGCCCACCGTCACAATTGTCATCATCACTGTCAACCATCATTACTGCTCACCCTACTATCACACAAAAAACCCACAACCACTTCCACCATCATTGTCAAACACCACTGCTAACCATTACTTGACCCATTAACACCAATTTCAACTAACAACATCATCCACCACTGCAAGCCACTTCTACCAACTAAGTTTACCATCACAAACATTACCATCAGTACCACCACTTCTAGCGCAGAACCATGGGAATTGGTTTGCACTTAATGAAAGTCTTGAATTTGCACAATAATTTAGACCTCGGATCATTAAGTACATTTTAAAAAAAAAACTAACCACTTAAAATGTTTGAGAAGCAATTAAGATCTAGATCATTTCGTTCTTGAACGAGTATTAAAACTATTAAGAAGGTATTCAATTAAAGATTTTGGTGTAGACAGCCTCTCAATCACTATTTTGTCTACAATCATTATCAACAATCAAACAAACAATTACAATTGTCAGATAGCCTATTACTGTCAACTATCATCATCGCCACCGGCAATTGTTACCACTACCATGTTCCACTATAGTTACCATCGCCATCACCCACAACCGTTACCACTAACCAGCTTTACCATTACAATTACCAATATCACTGCCAAACACCTCTACCATTATAACAACCAACACCACTCGCCATCGGTGTTGGTCATATTAAGATGTTAATCAGTTCCACCGTCATAATTATCATCACTGTCAACTACCATTACTGCTCACCACTACTATCAAACAAAAAAAAACCACCAACCACTTCCACCACCACTGCTAACCATTGCTTACACCACTAACACCACTTTCAACTGCCAACATCATCCACCACTGCCAATCACTTTTCCCAACCACCTTTACCATCTCAGTTAACCACAACCATCAGCCACCACTTCTACTACAAAATCATCGTCACTAACCATCACCTTACAACCTAATATTTTGTGGAATCTAATATTTAAATTATTATTTTGTTTGACTTTCAAATTTATTAATTTTTTACTCCCTCCGTTTCATTTTAAAAAATTGAATCATGTATTTCTAAACTAAAGATATTTAAAATGTACTAACATGTCCTTGAATTTTGTCGTCTTAAATATGGCATTTGAGATGTTGTCTAAAGAATTATTAAATATAGAAAATGACTTTCTTTTTTAAACATACTAAAAAGAAAAATAAGATGCAAAAAATAAACAAACTGGAATAATAAAGATAAATTATTTATAAAAATTTAGATATTGAAGAAAATAATGTTACTCATTATTTAGATCAAAATACAACATATTGAGGCATTTTTTAACCTTAACAGAGACAGCTGGTCCCTTAGGTTATCTTCTACATCTCAAATTTTATTGTCAACATTCAGCCAAACGGCCCAAACCCTTGCTATCACTTTGTGCTTGTGCTAAACATAAGAGAGGGAAACCCTTGCCTATCACTTTGTACCAACACATGAGAGAGAAGTCAAGATGACACGATAACTGAAAAGGGAAAACAAGAAAGCACCCCAAGGAGTTGTTTCTCTCTTCAAATGGTCAAGTGAGTTGTTCTACTGGATGAACCCTAATATTATCCAAAAGTCGATAGGCATGTTCAAACAAATCATTATATACCGAGAACATTAGATATTGGACAAGTAAGAGCGACACACGCTATTGACATTATTCCTAATAAAATAAATAATGTTTACAAAATCCAAATCGCCAAAAAATATTTTTCAAATATTAAAAAGAAGAAATACTCGATTAATATGAAAATTCCATTATTTTCTAAAATTGTTCATTCAAAGATTATACATCGATCTATTTTAATCAATCATTAAGATTTTCAGAATTAATAAACTCTTCCTTGAATCAACAAATAAATTGATTGATAAATACATTTCCAATAATGAAATAAATCAAGAAAACATTAATAATAAAAATCCCTAGACCTATGTAAAGGACAAAGTATATACAATATGTAATTATTTTACTAAAATAGTGTACCAATAGAAGAACAAGCCCAGAAGAAAAAGCTAAGTACCTTCCAGTCGAACAATTTTTTCCCTCACTCTTTTGGCACAATTTTCACAACAACCAATGGCCTCTATTTTTATTATACAATCCTGCAAAAAAATAGCAGTGCTATGAACTATTTTACCTATGTCTGGACTCGAAAGAAGCCAACTAAACAAAATTGCAGAAATAAACAAAAACAACATGCCAATATAATCTCACAAGTGGGTCTAGGTGGGTAAGATGTACGCAAAATTACAGAAATAACATGGCTAAAATCTGATGGTTTAAATAATAAAGAGAAAAAAATAATCAGTAGTACCGGTTGAGGAGCTTGATGCTCCATGGAGAGAAACTCGATTATAGGGGCCTGAAAGTTGCTATATACTTGTACTCCTACTATTGCTGATTAGGGTTGAGACTTTATAAACATAAATTATTTACTTCCATTATGATTTTACAACCAACTAAATAAAATGGGAAGTTAAAAAAGGAAAAGGAACTAGAGGGAATCTACGCCTGCATGGTAAGCAGCTTATACATTAATTAGCATATATTTATTGACAAAATTTGTATCTTTTATAGTGTTAGGCCGTTTGTTTTTATTAAAATTAATACATTTAAATGTGAATATTAAGATATTATAATTATATCTTAAACAAGAATTATTAACTTTTCCGGCATCTAAATGTGGATAATTTATCTTTATTTGAAAAAAAGATAAGATACAGAAACATCCCTAAACTATGACGAAATAGCGAACTACACACCTAACCATGAGAGAGTCATCTTATCCCCCTGAACTTATTTGTTGTATTATTTACCCGCTTGAGCATTTTTTTTATATAATTTACCCCTTTTACTAATTACCTAGTAATAAAGAAAATAAGTTAAAATACATCATGTGCAAACGCACGCTTATTCTAAACAAAAAAGAAGGGGATCTTAATGTCTTTTTTCATTTGATTCTTTCAAATCCAAATGGCTGGACCCTCCTCAAATTATTCAAACAAGAAAAAAAATAAAAGAAAAGACGGAGATCATAACAGTGAAAGAAGGAGGACGAAGGGTTTGAGAGAGGAGAAGGGTCCGATCGTTTGGGTTTGAAAGGATCAAACGGAAAAAAAAAAAAAAACATTAAGACCCATTTTTTTAGTTTAGAATAAGCGTGTGTTTACTCTTTTTCTTCGCTAGTAATTAGTGAAGGGGGTAAATAATACGAAAAATAAGTTCAAAGGGGTAAATAATTAAAAAAAAAAAAAAAGGGTTCACACTACCACAGATAGGGTCAAAACTGAGGACCTAAACCGACAGACTAAGACAGGTTTTTTATGAAACCAACCCAAAACCGACAGCATAGACAACTTCGATTTAAGGCGGGTCAGTTTCATCAAACCGACGGACTATGATTGATTTTAATCGAGGGGCGTCTTTCGATTTTGTTAAATTTATTTCGCTTGATTTTTACTTAAAACCTGATATTAAAAAATCAAGGGAGTTCGCCTTTTTTTTTTTAGAACTGATAAAAAATGAAAATGTAGCAACTTGGAATCAAACCCAAGTATGTACCATGACATTGAACAATTTTACCACTAGACCACTCATACACTTTGATCAACTATTTCCTTTGATTTTATTTATACTCGTCAATTGCAGTTTTGCGCTCTAAAAACCCACTGACGTCCGTTGGTTTTTTTAAGGAAATATTAAATGTTTTCTAAAAAATAAAAAATATTATATATTCCATACATCTTTTCTGCGAAAATAACCGGTAGGTTGCCGTCGATTTTTTTTTAAAGAAAAAATCATTGAAAACGACGTAGTCTTCAGTTTTTCAAGTTTTTTTTTAGTAGTGTCAGGGGTAATTAGGCTCTCGCATAGTTTAGGTGTGTAATTGACAATTTCGCCATAGTTTAGGAATGTTTCTATGCCTTATCCCTTTGAAAAATGATCAATAGAGAATTCAAATAAATTACTAATAAAAATTATACGCACAAATTTTAAAGAAAATATTGTTTTACAGCATTTAAATTATTTCAATGATGTACCACACTCTAAAAAGCTAACGATAGTTGTTGCTGATGGTGGTGGTCAACGATGATAATTGGAAGTTGATGGTTGATAGCGGTTACGGTTGTATATGGAGAAGGTTGGCAATGATGAGTGTGCAATGGTGACCGGTGATGGTTGTATGGTGATGGCTAGTAGAGATTGATGTGCAGTGAGAGTTGGTGGGTGGAGGTGGTTAGTAGTGTTGGAGGGTCATGTTGATTAGTTGTTTATCGATAGTGATTGACAATTGTGGAGGTGGCAAGTTATGAAACTGATTGATGGTCGAGGTGATGGTGGTAATTAATAAAGTTGTGATAAAATATAAAATTTATATGAATTTCTAAGTGAATGTGTAAATAGTATTAAAATAATATACAAGATTCAAATGATCTAAACATGAGTTAAAAAATTTCGATGCGAATACGAATTTAGTTAGACCCTTATGCAGGTATCAGATATTGGGTGGAAAATTAAAAAGTAAACATGAATTAATAGTTGTTTGTGATTGTACTAATTAGATTATGGTCTATATTAATCTACATCAAAAAAGAAGGAAAAAAAAAAAGGAGGAGTGGCTTTTCAATCCCCCACCCCACGCACCACCACCACCACCCCCACCCCAATTCCCCTTTCTTTTTCACTTCATGTCTCCTACTACAAATGCTGTGATTGAACTTCATGTTTTAGATTCATTATTTGATATCAGTGGAGTCCCATGATTTTATACTAGTGATATAATTGTGACAACAAATAGTACGTGATAATTAAACGAGTTTTGCTCGTTGTAATTTAATTTCTTTTTAATTTTTTGTTTATGGTACGGCCTTAAATATTAAACTAACCTAACAGTCACTACTTAACGATAAAGAAGAGGCATAAGCATCGTCTATTGATCCAATTCATCTTAATTTACACCTTCAATAATGATATTTCAAAAAGCGGTTCTCTCTTTGCAACTTCCTTTAATAAAACAACCTAATAACTGAATATCACGACTAGCATACAAAAATGCGTACTTTGAGCTGATTATCACTCACCCGAATTTCTTTTCTTTTCCTGCATTTATTGCAGATTTCGCTCTGAGCTCAACGAACCTTGTGGCTGATTAAGTTAGTGTGTGGCGATTTTCAGTGGCAAGCCAACCTCTCTAGTCCTGTGGTGGCCTGGAGTTTCTTTATTCATTAGTTAATTCCATTTTAAACTTTTTTATGCATTTCTGAAACATTAGATGCTTGTAACTCGATGTTGACCTAGACCTATTTCTGTATTCAACGTTCAATTTGAATTATTTACTTGATTTGATATATCTTATGTTGGATTAAATCTCGCTTATAGCTCCATTCATTGTTTATTCAATGGTTGAGAACTGATTTTTAGATGGTTCACTCGACAAAGGGATTGTCGAGTGTTGGTTATGACAAGGCTCGAGATTTTAGAGCGTGACATAACTATAAATTAGTTTAGTAACGCATTGTAGAAATGACATCATGTAACCGCTTATAATACCCTATTTAAAACATATTCAGTTTTTAAAAGCTATTTAAAATATAGTCACTTTGGCAAACTTCAAATTGAACATCCTCCTCCTCATTCTCCTTCTTCTTCTTATTCCACTTCTTCAACTTCATATTCGAAGGTTTAAAGTTTTAAAATTCAAGGTTGGAAGGTCTGAATGTTGAAACTTCAAACCCGTAATTTCAATTAGACATACATGTCTAAAGTTAACTTGAGGCAATTAAACTTTAAAAACCATATAAATATCGGCTATTGTTTATATAGGGGTCCTAAAAATGGCTATTTGTGCACTTTTCCAATGTATTTCATGAATCAAGAAAGTATTTTGAGGGGTCATTTGCACTTTTGACCTATTTTGTGCGGGCCTTTAATTTTTGTCCCTAAAGACAAATAACTTTTTGTGAGATATAAATTTATATTTTCGAATTATAATATTTTTTAAAAACTTATGCTCCGCTAGGCATACATTTGATTTTGAAGGGCAAAAATTAAATACCATCCCATTTGAAGGAAAACAGGCAATTCGCAGGAATGCCCTTATTTTGGGGTGGTCTTTAATATTTGTGCATTAATTGGTGGTCTTTAATTTTTTTTCTTCGCTAGAACCCTTTGGTTTCGAGTTCGAATTCCCGCTCAGTCAAAAATTAAGAAAAAATTCACAAAGCAGAATTTTGCATGATTCGGGAGGAGTTGCAACTCTACCTTAAGGCAACTTTTTGTTTTTTACTAAGCTTGGGTTTGAACCCAGAACAGGTTAAGGACAAAAATTAAAGACTGTTAATTTGAAGGCCAAAAATTAAAGACCACCCCAGAAGAAGAACAATCCGCGCAAACAAATGAAGGAAAACCGGTGCAATTTCTTGTATTTTGAGCCCATTTAAATGTATATACAGGTAGACGAAGCCCAAAGTCTTAGAAGCCCAATTTGTAAGCTGCCTTAAATCTTTGAGAAACCCTCTCCTCTTTCTATAGCCAACTCTTCACAAGCAAGCGGCCGTAGAAGTGAATCTCAAAAACCCAAATCAAACATGACGACACCTCAGATTAGTAAAAAGCGAAAGGTTCGTAAATCACTTCAATCTTAGATCTATCTAACTGAATAATATTTATATAGTCATCATAACTTGATTGATTGATGTTTGTATGTGTGTATGTGTTGTAGTTTGTAGCGGATGGAGTGTTCTTTGCTGAGTTGAATGAAGTGTTGATGAGAGAGCTGGCGGAAGATGGTTACTCAGGTGTTGAAGTTAGGGTTACACCCATGCGAACTGAAATCATCATTAGAGCCACTCGTACTCAGAACGTTCTCGGTATATATATGCTCATCATCTTACAAATACTCTGACACTAGAACCCAATTGCAGCTTCTTTTTAAACTGATGATGAAGAAATGCCGTGTACAAATTTAGTTCATTTTTTCTTCAGTTGATTCTACTTGTGTTTTTTTTCTTCGTAAAATAGATAAAGTATTAATCCCTCTGTCCCAGTTTAGACATCTGTGTGGCTATAAATCATTTCATTAAGTAAAAGGGGAATTTTAAAGGTAAGTTGATTCTAATTATAGAAAGGCTACATTCTTTTTGGGATAGACTAAAAAAAAGAAAATGCGCCACATATAAAGGCACATATGTAGTATTAAACTTATAAATGACTGTTTTTGACTCTCTAACTAGAATTTCTACACTTAATAAGATTAGTTTTGGTGGGAGGTAGCAGACACCGTATGGAGTTAACTAGGTTGGCCCCAATTGGCCTGGACACCTTGGTTATCGAATAAAGTTATACGCTTGATGAGATTTATATGCATTTGTAAATACGGATTTAATTTTTGTAGAATTCTTGAAAACTCATTGTACAGATTCTGAATGCCGTGAGTCGTGTAGTGCAGATTACTCTGCCCATTCCAATATGTTTCTCAAAATAAATGTTAATTTGTATTTAGATAGAAGTCGGGGTGCAAAATTGAGATTAAGGTGATATTTAGGAGAGATAAAACTTCTCCTAGTGTGATGTTATGTCCTGTGGTACTTTCTTTTATCATAAAATGCTGCAAAAATATCAAAGAGGGTCCAGAAAAAAGCTTTTCATGTTGGAAATGAAAAACAATTTGGGATAACACATAGTAAAATAGGATAATTTGTATGCTGAGGCAAATGAATCATGCTTTTTGGTTATCAGATGGAGCTGGAAGTAGGTGTTTTTCATTGGATTGATTTTATTATTATTAGGGCAGTAATGGTGTGCTCGTGTCTTTATTTTCCAGGTGAGAAAGGTAGGAGGATCAGGGAGCTGACTTCAGTTGTTCAGAAGCGTTTTAATTTCAACGAGAACAGCGTTGAGCTCTATGCAGAGAAAGTCAACAATAGGGGTCTCTGTGCCATTGCTCAGGCAGAGTCACTGCGATACAAGTTACTTGGAGGGCTTGCTGTCCGAAGGTCTATTGATTGTTCTCTGCCTTAGTTTTTCTTTGTTCTGACTTGAAAGTCATCTTTACAGCGAGTTGGTATGTGCTAGTACCTTTCTCGTGTCTGAGGGTGACTATATTTGTCCCATCTGTTTAGGAATCAGAGAAACATATCTGTTCCTGCTTTCCTATTTTGATGATCTAAAGGTGGGGAAATATCTGATGCCATAAATACCTGTGAGGAAAACACCACTTTCTGATAAAGTATTAAGTAAAAATGTACAGATACAAAAATATCTTCCAATATGGTTGTCCAGTTTTGGGGTCTCATGACGGCATGGTCTACAATATGCATGCATCTTCATCTTGGTAGATGTAGTTAGTAACAAATGTACTAGATATAAAATGTCTTCCAATATGGCGTTCCGTTTGTTCTGTCTCATGACAGAATGGTCTACAATATGCCTGCATCTTCATCTTGACCAGGGGTGAGATGGTATCATTTTATTTAAGGTGATACAGCTTTTTAAGGTCACCATGCATCATAGCTATTGAAAGCAGATTTTTCCATTTAAAATATGTGTTAATTAATTATATTTGTAAGTTTATTCAAATATTTATGTTGCGTGTTTTTTCTTCAACATGAGGTAATTTTCATTGGAGGTCAATTTCCATGGCATGATCAAATTCCACAGATGTCTGCAACTGTTTGGTGTAATTCTTTTCCCAAACTTATCCTTTGTCATGTTATAGGGCTTGCTATGGTGTTCTGAGATTTGTAATGGAGAGTGGAGCAAAGGGATGCGAGGTTTGTTGGGTGTCATTTTCCTTCTCTACCTTGATGTTCTTTGAAGATTTTTATACGAGTCTCTTTTTCTTTAGGTGATTGTTAGTGGAAAGCTCCGTGCTCAGCGTGCCAAGTCCATGAAGTTTAAGGATGGTTACATGATTTCTTCTGGTCAACCTGTTAAAGAATACATTGATTCAGCTGTTAGGCATGTGCTACTTAGGCAGGTTAGTATCTTGTTTTCGTATATTTTTACTAATATGTTAACTTGCCGTGATTATTGTACTGCAGCTTTGTTATTGTTATTAAACAGTGCTGCTACTCTACATTGTTGTCTATTTACTTTATAGGGTGTGCTCGGTATCAAAGTCAAGATCATGCTTGACTGGGATCCTAAGGGCAAACAAGGGCCTATGACTCCATTGCCAGATTTGGTGACTATTCATCCACCCAAGGAGGAAGAAGAGTATGCTATTCCTTCTCCTATGATAGCTGCTCCCACAATGGACGTTTCTCCTACACTAGCCGTGGCATAAAAAGCCGTGTTATGATGTTATATCGTCGGTCTTGAGAACTTCTGCACTAGCTGGGCTTGTACTTCTATTTATTTTCCTTTTTCACTGCTGAATACTAGATTGCATAGTGAACCATTTTGCTCTGTAGTTTCTGGTATGTAAGATACTAGTTTAAAACTACAGTTGTTTTTAATGTTTCACTTCTATTCTATTTAGGGTCTGTTTGGAAAGCCACCCTCATAATTGGAATTGAGTGTAATTACACCGTTTGTCCCATTTTTTACTTTATTTCTTTTTAATTTCTTTTCTTTTTTAATTTATTTTTTATTTCTATTATTTAATTATTTTTATTTTATTTTAATTCCTTTTCTTTTCTAATTTATTTTTTTATTTTTATTATTTAATTTCTTTCTTATTTTGACTTTTTAATTTTTTTTATACTATTTATATTTCATTTGGTTTCTTTTTATTTCTAACCTTTACTTGTGGTTCCATGTAATTGCTCGTATTTTTTATTTTTTTATTTTATTTATTTAGCATAATCGTGTTAATATTTTAATTTTTGAAACTACATCTTTTAATATTAGAAAGAATGAGTCATTAATAAACTTGGCATATAATGGGTGACGTTATTAAAGTAGAATTTCGTTGTGAGTGAGGTTATAGACTTATATTTTTCCTATCTTTTGAATTGTAGGAGTATTTACTTATGTTACGTTGAAATTTATGTAATGTTGGAATTTGACATAGAGTATTATGTTAAAAAAATTCTTTTGGATTTTAAATTTAGGTTATATTTTCGATTTTAAAAATATTTGCTTTAGTATTATTAACTTGTTATTTCACATTGCATATTGTTTATTTTTCACTTACAGTTAATAGAATTATTATCAAACATTTGAATAATGCTATGGCATTATATTTATAAATATGCTTTTTTATCAAACATCTAATCCTACGGTGTTTTCACAAAAAAGGTATGCTTTTAAGTTTTATAATCAATTTGAAATTATATATCAATTATTGTTTACGATATTAGTTATAAATTTATGATTATTAATTAACATATTTTCAAGAAACAATGTATTATTAAATAATTAATTTAATATCATTTATATATATGCACATATTTTTTAAAATATTAATTTTAAATTTTTTATAATTAAATTTATTTTTAAATTAAACTAACTGTGTAATTACACATGTGCAATCAAACAACACGTTTCTAATTACACTGTAATTATATTATGACAAACAAACAGATCGTTGTAATTACAATACTGTGTAATTACTAGGCTGTGTAATTACAAGGGTAGTAATTACACCAATTCCAATTACCAGGTGACTTTCCAAACAGGCTCTTAATTAATAGCGCGCCTGCAGGGACTTGAAGGGCAAATTGATCTTCTAATCCCATAATGTGTACTATTAATGGCTTTAAAGTTAGAAAGGGGATGCTAATGCTTCTGCGCATTTAGAAATTACATGCGTAAATATCTGCGTTTTTTTCCCCTTGAGGCAGCTCTCTAGATCTTGCTCATAGCTGGTCTTGACAAGCTAGGTGGTACTAGATGTGTTTCCGCAGTTAATCATTTAGCAAATTTATGAAAATACATAACATGTGGGAATTAACTCCGCCTGTGTGAGCTCGCTCACATTGCCGGTCCCAAGCCCGGATAAAGGAGGAGGGTTGCCGAGGGTCAATCGGAAACAGCCTCCCAACCCAGGTAGGGGTAAGGCTGCGTACATCTTACCCTCCACAGACCCCACTATTGTGGGATTACACTGGGTAGTGACCAAGACCAAGACATAACATGTGGGAATTATATGTGTTCATGTATACAGTTTTGGGCAAGTTACAATTTATTTCAAGTTTTGACATAATGAAAGTTAAATTCTATATTTAGTAGTAGTTCAAATTTAAAGGGACACCTAAACTGGAATAAAGAGTAGACGATTAAAGGGCGTATAAAGGTAGAGAGGAGTAGGTTACAACCGAAGGATAAGTGTTTTAAGGCAAGAACATGGCATTTGCATACTATTCTAAGCGACATGGGATGTTTTGATAATGGATTAGATCAACCAACTAGAACCATTTTGTTTGCTCCGGTGAAGAAAATCACATCTAGTGCTACAATTATTGGTGCTTTAAAAGGCGAAGCAAATAATTTTACATTGTATAGAGTGAATGATGTTTACTTCAAATTGTATAAATGTGTTGGTAAAATTTTCTTTTCCGGTGAAAAGCTATGTTTCACATGAATTTAGTCTGCCTGAAAACACATTTTTTATGCTTTGCTTCTATGTGTTTTTAGTTTTTATGCACCAAGTGAATACTTCAATTGATGATATTCGCCACATGCTTCTAAAGTGTCCCATTTTTCTCGGAAAGTTTTTACAAGGCAAAATACATCAAATCACACTTAAACTATATCCAAAATATCGAGTGTATACTCAAACTATACTGGCAACCTATTACACACTTGAACATCTTAAAAGTGAATTAATTTACCCCTTCGAACACCCCAACCCAACCGCGTATATTTCGACATTTTTGAGCGCGTTGAAGCTGATCTAATGCGCATTAAGCTTAAAAAAAGAAGAAGAAAGGAAAATCAATTAAAACCCCATTAATAAATCCCAACGTTAATTTTTTTTTCGCCTACCCACATTAATACCCATATCTAACCTGAAGCTCAAGAGCCCTAAATCTCCCAAATTTATGAAGAATAAGCCCCAAATCGAAGCTCAAGCTAAGTTGTTTTGAATCAAAGGTAACTAAATTCGAGTTTATTTAGCTTGTTCGACTTTATAAGCTCAATTAGAGTTGTATTTCTTCACTGTAAGTTCATTTCCTGAACTGTCAAAATCACTTGGATTTTCTGCAATTTTGTTTCAGTTGTTTGGAGTTTATTTAGCTTGTTCGACTTTATAAGCTTAATTTGCTTTGTTTGGTTGTTTTTTCCGGTAATGAAAGTTCTATAATGGCTAAAATAGGCTTGAGTAGATGATCATGAGTTGAAGGATATGCAATGCAGACATGGATTTATTCTGCCTTTGTTGACTGCTTGGACCCCAAGGAACTCTGGTAGAAGATATTGGATTTGTCCATATTACGGTGTAAGTGAATTTGTTTTCAAAAATTGAACTTTGAAGAGTTGAAACACTGATTTTTTTTCTTGATTTTATTAATTTTAGGGTGCTAGATCATGTGATTTTATCTTTGGAAGGATGATGACATTGATCCAAGATCCAAATGTGTGATTCCTAAACTGGTGGGAAGAATTGGTGAACTTGAAGCATCATTGCAGACTTTTCGAAAAGATGATTACAAGCCTACTAGGTCAACAAACTCTGTGGAAAGCAAAATTGATATGAACAACATAGAGATTACACTAGACAATTTTGGAGAAGACATTAAGAAGATGAAAGAAAAGGAGAAAAAGTGGAGAAGCAAGTTGGCTAAGTCCAAGAAAAGGGAGAAAGTACTTTTGATTTCCTTATTGCGAATTTGTATTGTAGTAGTAAGTTTTGTGCTTCAAAACATGTACTTGAGAGGTATTTCAATGAAGTTGCCTTAAGCTCTTGGTGTAGTTGTTTTTGAGCATGTTGTAAGGGGGTTGCAATTGTTAGTGTTGTAAAGAACTTATTGGTGTTGTAATGAACCCTTATTTTGTGTAATGAAGTGGTATATGTTGGTTTTTAGATTGGTTTTGGCAATATAATCTCTTTGTTGTTCGTTACATTTTATACATTTTGGGCATACACTGCACTTATAATACACTGCACATCACTGCACTTTTTGTGCATACATTACACTAACTCACTGCACATTTTCTGCTTATAATACAATGCAAACTGCACTAACTTACTGCCCATTTTTACATTGTACATTTTGTGCATAAACTGCACTAACTCACTACACATTTGTGCATAAACTGCACTAATGTTAAATGTAGTTACTACGCATAAACTGCAATGTGCATTGCATAAACTACACTAAAGATGCACATTTATAACCAAAACTGTTGCACTAACAGAAATTCCCCACTGCAACACAGCTGCATAACCAACAATATACACAAAACAGCTGCATAACCAACAATATACACAAAACAGAAATTAAAGTGCAGTCACAGCTGCATAACCAACAATATACACAAAATAGAAATTAAAGTGCAGTCAGAGCTGCATAACCATATAGCCAAAATATAGTGAATTTACATAAGCCAATTCAGCACATATACCAACTAATGTTAAATGCAGTCACAACTTCCAAACCAGTCTTAAATGCAGTCATAGCTGCCAAACCAAAATAGGTAAAAATTGAATTCTACAATGCTGTCACAGTTGTCAAACCAGTCTTAAATTGCAAACGAAAATAGTGCCATAGTTAATTTTACACTGCCAAAAGTACACAAAAATAAGAGACATTGCATCAGACATTTCAAGATTGGGAAGTGGTGCTTCCTTGACTCAATTGTGCAGCCTTAGACCTTGTCTGAATCTGCTCCCCCCCCCCCCCATCCCATTTCTTGAAGCTACCTAGAGGTCATAGTTGGTTTTCCCTTCCATTTCACACCACTAGTTGGTTTATGTCCAAGATCTCCAGTGACCATTGCTGATGACTTCATATTTCTAAACCTCTGACTTGGAAATCCAGGCTGCTCAAATGAGCATAACCAGTGTTGGTACTACTTGTTAGTGTTAATAAATTCTAAAAAAGGTATTTAAATGATGAGAGATTTACATAATGATAGTTTGTCCATTTTGTGTGTGCATCACCCCCATTCCAACCATCCTTCTAGAAGCAACATTCAACAAAACAAAATATTAGCAACTAATCTACAACCTATACATGAAGTAGGTGAAATGAGATTACCTTTTTTCTGTTGAACCCTTTGGTCTACCTCTTCCTCTTCCAGTTGGAGCAGCTGTATTTCTTCTTGGCTTTGGATTTGGAGCAGCAGAAGTAGAACTTGCACTTGGGCCAACAACAGGGGTTGAACTTGGGCCAGCTGCATTAGGCTCTCTAAGACATTTTCTTTTGTTGTGCCCCTTGTTATTACACTTGCTGCATGTCATTTCAATCCCCTTTTTGGATAGTTTCCTATTTTTATTCTCAGTTGGTTCTTTCCTTCTAGCCTTTGGAGGTCTACTTGGCAGTTTCTTAACTTCAGGAGGAAGAACAAAAGGATTTGATGATGCTGGCCACATGTTCATATTCAGAATTGGCTGAATGAAGTGGCTGCATGTCTTCATGTATGTTTCTCTACTATACCACTGAGATATGTAGTTTATTAGGTTCAACTTCTTATGGTGAATAGCAGCTATAGCATGAGCATATGGTATGCCCTTCGACATCCATCCTATGCATCTACAAGTTTGTCTAGACAAATCCACAATATGCTTGTATTGTCCTTCATGCACCTTATAACCAGTATCTGAATTCCACTCAATGCTGCACTTTATAGACCTTTTTGTGTTATCTCCTAGAATTTTCATTGCCATTGGAGAAATATCATAGATCTAATTATTGCCAAATTCTCTCATCTATCGTACTCTCTTCATTATTTTCACCCTAATTTCTTCAAGCATTGTAATTATAGTCTTGTGCCTTGCAGCTAATATCCAAGAGCTGAAACATTCTGCCATACTGCTATCTACAATGTCACATTTTGTGGTATAGTTGAAGTAAACCTTGCTCCATCTTTCTGGGTTGTAGTACAACAACTTGTCAAGACATTCTTCTACTAGTAGTTTCATATAGTCAAGTTTACCCCTCAACTCACCCTCAAAAGTAGACCTTGCACACCTCAAAAAGCAATTTTATCTCTCAAGCCCTCTGAATTTCTTGGACCAATTAGCTAAGACATGCCTAGCACACATTCTATGTTCAACATGTGGCAGCAGTTCTTTTATGGCACTTTCAAGACCTTGTAAAGAATTTAAAAGACGCAGTTAGTGAAATAAAGAATATTAGTAAAAACAGATACGAAAATGGAGTGAAATTTTTAATTCTTACCTTTTGCATATCTGTTGTAACTGCAATATCTGTCCCATCTCCCAGCTGAAGATCCTCTATTAGAATTCTAATAAACCAGCACCAAGTATGCTTGTTTTCAACCTCAACTACTGCCCAAGGCAGTGGCATCATCTGATTTGTCACGACCCAACCTTAGGTCCATGACGGGCACCCGGAGCTAGCCTACCGAGCACCACCTAGCATGCTTCTTTAATCATATCTTAGTGGACCACATATCTACCTCACAATTAGCATAGTCTGTACAGACATAAAATCTCAAATATAAGCTCATTTGTATGATTATCATCAACTCTGCCCATATATACAAGCCCACAAGGCTACAAAAAAATAGTATACCAAGATATGAACCGATGAGGTTATGAGACATCTAACTGTACACACATATGTCTACGAGCCTCTATACAGAATGCTAGAAGTCATAAAGACGGGACATGACTTCGCCATGCCCAAACATGTGCACAAAAGAGTAATACCAATAAGCTGCAGCTCCGAAGCAAATGGAGCACTCCTGAGACTCCGCGGATGAAGCTCCTAGGGATCTGATCCGTCTCCCTGCCTATCTGCGGGCATGAGTGCAGCGTCCACAAGCAAAAGGACGTCAGTACGAGTAATGTACTGAGTATGTAAAACATGAACAACAACATAATAAAGACATGAGAAGCATGAGATAAAAGAGATAACATGTGTATCTGATTGCCTCTTAAGGCGGATATCATGCATGCTTAGTTTTTTTTTTTTTTTTTTTTTTTTTAAAAACATCTTATACATACATATATGTAGTATACTACCCAGCCATAAAGGTGCGGTGTTATCATAACATCATCATTATCCCGCGTCCAGGCATCCCGCGTCCGGGACGATATCCTAAGCTGCCCACTACAGTGGTGTGCGCATCTACGCGCCTGCCCGAACGACTATAGCGCGGCACGGTGTGAGAAAATACATACATATATATAAAGCATGCACGAGAGCCCAAATAAAACGTTACTACTCGATCGGAGTGACGTAAGGTCGGTAAACCTCCGATTTCTATTATGGAATCATCATCATCAGCATATCCCACTTTGGAAGAACAACTACTATAAGATGGGATCAACAATGAATACAATCGATAATCATGTGACAAACTGAATAGTATCATGAGAACATTAAGAACTTAAAGCTTTGGCATTTCTAGAATTGAAATCATTATCATACTCGTCATCATTATCAACTATATCATAAGAATCATAAAAGTTATGGGCTTCTAGTGTTTCTAGGAATAGGAATGTTGTGGATATCATGTGTAGGTTGACAACTATGGAATCATGCCTTTAGAAAGGAAAGGGTTAGCCTTATATACCTTCACGTCTTCTTAACTACTAACATTTTCCTCCAAAGCTCGCAAAATCTGCATTTAAGAGGATTCACAACAAGGTTAAGTCTTGAAAACATGCTTAAGTTCAAACTAGAGCAACTAAAAGGCTAACAGAATTGGGCAGCACTTCCCCTATTTTATCGACTTCCACCATATTGCAAAATAGCTCTCAAACAACAATAACAGCATCCATAATATCATAATCAAGAAGTTACATTCAAATTAGTCTCACATTTAACCAAAATCCCCTTTTCGAGTTCACCTCATAGTCATCTTCTTCACTACAACACTTATAGCTTCTCCACTTTAATTCTTTTCATTTCTAAGGGGTACTAAACCTTCACATCAACTCAATCGTACAAATAGGGTGAAAAACATACCTTGTATTTGAAGAATTGCAACTCACACAACTTGTTTCAAGGCAAGTTCACCACAACTCCATGTAGAAACAAGAACAAACACCTTTCTATAAACTAGTTGAGGATTTAGGAGTTTGATCCTTTCTTGATTTGATTTGGGGTGGTTATGGATGTTAGAGGGAGCTTAGAGAGACTTTAGGGATTTATTTTGGGTGAAAAAATGAAGCCTAGGTCGTGGAAATGGCTATTTAAAAGCTTAGGAAAAAAATTCCACCGACTCAAATTTCTGAAAATTTCGGGCAAAGTACAGGTTACTGTTCATCCCGTACTTTAAAGTACGGGTTACTATTCATCCCGTACTTTGGAGGTAAACATTTCAACTTTCTGAAAATTTTAGCAAAATACGCCCAAAATTTACGGGACGTAATTTATTCCGTACTTCACAGAAATGCGATCTGTCAGTTGCATTGAAAAGAAGACTCGCCGAACTTTAATTTACATAGGTTATGGATTCCGTAACTCCTCATATCCTATGAGATATGCCTCGTTGAAGTTGAACTAAAAATCCTGTCCAAAATTCTTCTAAGTTTTTCCAAATTTTCAACAAACCTAATTTATTTGATTCGTTTGATCCCGAAAGCTTTAAATACTTGTCTAACACTTATTAAAAGTCTTTCTTAACCTTATAGGGGTATCATAGCCTCTCTGGACTCACGTTAGTTTGCTTACGATGGCGCGAACATTTACTAGGTGTAACATCCTTTCTCCCTTAGAAACATTCATCCTGGAATGTTAAACTCTTAGGGATTCTACAAATATTTTGCCAGTGTTTTTCCTGTCACAATAACCCAAAATATACAATGCCTCACAGGGCTACAATAACAACAACTCCCCATACGACCAAGAAATCATAATAGTAAAGCATCACGCACCTGAAGACAACGATGTCTTTGTCTAAACCTTCTCTGGAGTGGGAACAATTGTGGATACCTGGACTTCATATCTTCCTCAGCTTCCCAAGTCATTTCTTCCCTATTATTGTTTCTCCATAGAACTTTAACTGAAGCTACATCTTTAGTTCTTAGTCTCCGAACTTGTCTATCTAGGATTGCAATGGGAACTTCTTCGTAGGATAATTGCTCAGTGACCTGAACATCATCTACAGGTACAATTTTGGAAGGATCTCCAATGCACTTGTGAAGCATTGACATATGGAAAACTGGGTGGACTGATTCTAAGTCCGAATTTAGGTCTAACTCGTAAGCTACCTGGCCTACCTTGCGCACAATCTTGTAAAGTCCACTGTACCGAGGACTAAGCTTGACTTTCTTACCAAATCTCATTACACCTTTCATAGGCGACACCTTCAAGAATACCCAATCATTAACTTGGAATTTCAGGTCTCGGCGACGATTGTCCGCATAAGACTTCTGTCAGCTCTGGGCTGTCAACAATCGGTTTTGAATAAGTTTGATCTTTTCCACCGCTTGCTGGATCAAGTCTGGCCCTACTAACTTTGTCTCCCCTACCTCGAACCATCCAATTGGAGATATACACTTTCTCCCATATAGAGCCTCATACGGGGCCATTTGAATGCTGGAGTGATAACTATTGTAATATGCAAATTGAATGAGCGGAAAATGATCATCCCAGCTACCTCCGAAGGCTAACACACATACCCATAGCATATCTTCGAGGGTCTGCATGGTGCGCTCATCTTGTCCATCAGTCTACGGGTGAAATGCTGTGCTAAGTCTCACCTCAGTTCCCAAACCTTCTTGAAAGGAGTTCCAGAAATTAGCCGTAAACTGTGCTCCTCTACCCGAAATAATGGATACTGGAACACCATGGAGTCGTACTATCTCTTTGACATACAGCTTCGCATAATCTTCAGTCGAGTATGTAGTTCTGACAGGCAGGAAATGAGCTGACTTTGTGAGTCTATCCACAATTACCCATATGGAATCATACTTACGCTGAGAACAAGGCAAGCCTGTAATGAAATTCATATTAATCACTTCCCATTTCCAAGTTGGAATTTCAATAGCTTGCAATAATCCTCCAGGCTTCTGATGCTAAATCTTTACCTGTTGACAGTTAGGACTTTCTTCATTCTGTCCTAACAATA
Source organism: Lycium barbarum (assembly GCF_019175385.1). Taxonomy (NCBI): domain Eukaryota; kingdom Viridiplantae; phylum Streptophyta; class Magnoliopsida; order Solanales; family Solanaceae; genus Lycium; species Lycium barbarum. Next base: position 43,639,776 of record NC_083340.1, on the reverse strand, counting down.
TATGGATTTAAGATCACGATACATCTTTGTTGCTCCCGGATGAAAAGAATAACAGGAATAATAGGCTTCCTCTAATATCTGGCGGCATAACCCTGCAACATCGGGAACACATAATCTGTCTCGATATCTAAGAACTCCATCTGCCGAAACTCCAAATGGTGACTTTTTCTTATGAGGAAATGTATTCTATGCTGATTTAACATGGGATCTTCGTACTGGCACTTTTTCACCTCAACTACCTAAGATGAGGTAGCCGAATTTTGTATAGTAACTCCCGTATTGCCTAAATCCATCAAGCGAACTCCTAGTCTAGCTAGCTGTTGAAGTTCACGAGCTAACTCCTTCTTCTCTCGCTGAACATCACATAAACTACCCATGGATTTGCGGCTAAGAGCATCTGCTACTACATTCGATTTTCCAGGATGATATAAAATGCTAACATCATAATCTTTCAATAGTTCCAACAATCGCCTTTGCCGCAGATTCAACTCCTTCTGTTTGAAAATATACTGGAGAATCTTATGATTTGTATAGATATCACCATGGACTCCATCTAAATAATGCCTCCACATCTTTAATGCATGGATCACCGCAGCCAATTCTAAATCATGAGTTGGGTATTTTTTCTCATGTTTGCGCAACTGCCTTGAATCATAAGCAATCACCTTACCATGATGCATTAACACACAACCTAATCCAATGCCAGAGGCATCACATTAGACAACATAGCCTTCCGATCCTTCTAGAAGTGTCAGAACCGGGGCCGAAGTCAATCTATTCTTCAACTCTTGAAAACTGTGCTCACAAGGGTCGGTCCATTGGAATTTTGCCTATTTCTGAGTTAGCTTTATCAATGGTGCAGAAATAGAAGAAAATCCTTCTATAAATCTCCTGTAGTAACCTGCCAAGCCCAGAAAACTACGGACCTCCGTAGGTGTTGTAGGCTTTGGCCAAGTCCTCACACCTTCAATCTTCTAGGTATCTACTCGAATACCATTAGCTAAAATAATATGCCCCAGAAAAGTTACAGAATTCAGCTAGGACTCACATTTCGAAAACTTTGCGTATAGCTCCCGAGTCTGAAGAATTCTATGAATAGTACATAGATGATCTGCATGCTCTACCTCTGATCGAGAATATACCAGGATATCATCGATGAACACAGTCACAAATAGATCTAGGAAAGGCCTGAACACATTATTCATCAAATTCATGAATACCGCCGGTGGATTAGTCAATCCAAATGACATTACCCGAAACTCAAAATGACCATATCTAGTTCTGAAGGCTGTCTTCGGAATATCCTCTTCCTTGACCCTCACTAGGTGATACCCCGATCTCAGATCTATCTTTGAAAACCATTTGGCACCCTCCAACTGGTCGAATAAATCATCTATTCTTGGAAGTGGATAATTATTCTTTATGGTCACCTTATTCAATTGCCTGTAGTCAATACACATCCTTAAGGTACCATCTATCTTTCTTATGAACAGCATAGGCGGTCCCCATGGTGATGAACTAGGTCTAATAAAGCCTTTTTTAAGAAGATCTTTTAGTTGCTCTTTTAACTCTTTCAATTCTGCAGGAGCCATTCTATAAGGAGGAATAGATATGGGCTTGGTGTCTGGCAGCACATCAATGGTAAAATCAATCTCCCGTTCTGGTGGGAGACCTGGAAGCTCATCTGGGAACACATCCGGAAACTCATTCACTACCGAAACAGATTGAAGAGTTAGCAGCTTTGCTTCTATATCTTGAACTCGGACCAAATGATATATACAACCCTTAGCAACCATCTTCCTCGCCTTGACATAGGAAGTAAACCTACCTCTCAGGGATGCTGTATTACATTTCCATTCTAAAACTGGTTTTTCTGGAAACTGAAAACGAACCTTTTTTGTTCTACAATCAATATTGGCATAACAGGAGGCCAACCAATCCATACCCATAATGACGTCAAAATCAACCATCTTCAGCTCAATCAAATCATCCATAGTATGACGGTCACAAACTGCTACCACACAATTTCTATATATCTGTCTGGCTATCACTGGGTCACCAACAGGTGTAGACACCTCAAAAGGTTTAATTGGCTCAGGTTTCACCCTAATACGATCAACAATATAAGGAGTAATATACGACAAAGTAGAACCCAGATCAATCAATGGATCTACATTATGAGAGGATACTGATAATATACCTGTGACAATATCAGGGGAAGACTCAAGATCCTATCGCCTAGCTAGTGCATAGATACGGTTCTGAGGGCTGCTCGAAGTGGATGCTCCCCCCTGCCTCTGCCATGAAGAGCTGGTATCGGTGAGCCTTGCCCCGGAGGTCATACAAATAATGAAGACCCAGCTACTGATCCTGTGGGCTGGACCCTACCTCTGTCACCCATCGTTGGACAATCACGCATCATATGCCCAGTCTGACCACAAGCATAACAAGCATCTGAACCTCGGCAGCACAGTCCCGAATGTAGCCTACAACATTGATTGCACCATGGTAAGGGTGGTCTCATCTGACTGGAATCACCTCTGTACTGGGAACCCGAAACTCCAGAGCTTTGACCCGCTGGAATAAATAGGGTAATCAAATATCTTACCTGCAAATCGAGGAGGTGCAGTAGCTGCTGATTGGCGTGAATGCCTGGAATACTGCTGCCTCTGACCCCGTCCGAACTCACTAACAACACTGGAAGATCTGGCCCCTTACTATAACCTCTATCATAATCACGCTCTCCCCTTTGCGGCTGCTGCTGTTCTTCCAGATTCTGGGAATGGGCATGAATGCGAGAAATATCCATCCCTTCCTGAAGTGAGGCCGTCAAGCACTCCTTAATCAAATGTGGCCCCAAACCACTCACAAACCGGTGCACGCGGTCCCCCATATCAGCTATCATGGCTGGAGCATACCTAGCCAAAGAATTAAAGCGAAAGCTATACTCTCAAGCGCTCATATTCCCCTGTCTAAGATTTAAGAACTTGTCAGCTCTGGCCCGTCGAACCTCTGGCGGCAAATAATGTCGAAGGAAAGCTTCTACGAACTCTTGCCATACCGGGGGATGTGCATTTACCTCTCTAGAAGATATCCAGGTGTTGTACCAATGAACAACCACATCTTGTAATCTATAAGAACCCAACTCTACCGACTCAATATCATAAACATGTATTATCTGCAATGTCCTCAGCATCTCATCTATAAAGATCTGGGGGTCCTCATCCGATTTTGACCCAAAGAATTCTGGAGGCTTTAAACTAATAAAATCATGGGCCCTAGAACTGAGAGCTCTATCACCATGACCCACACCCTGCTGCTGGGCCTGAGCGGCAACTAACTGGGTCAATAATTGAACTGCGTCTCACAAGTCCTGATCTAGAGCAACAGGGAGAGGGGCTGGAGGCTGAGGGGCCGGAGGGACTGGAGCCCTTCCATGCGCTTCTGCCGCTGGAGGAATAGAGGTAGCATGAGAGGGGGTGGCACTCTGAGCCTCGCTATGTCCTAACTCAGCCGGGGGTTCTCGGCTAGTACCTTCTCCAGCAACGGCCAGTATTGCGCTGACTTTCTTCTTTCTCAGAGGCATAGTTGAAAATTAAACAGAGAAAAAATAGATAGTTGCATTCTTAACTTGACTCTATCACACTATCTAAGATGAGAAAGAAAGGTCTTAACTTGACTCTATAGCACGATCTAAGATGAGAAAGAAAGGTCTTAACTTGACTCTATAGCACGATCTAAGATGAGAAAGAAAGGTCAATTATTCCTAAATGCCTTGCAGCCTCCTGTTTATAAAAAGGACTCTACTTCACACCCATAAACAAGACTCTACTGGACATGGCTCGTAGACACACCCTAGGACGAACTGCTCTGACACCACTTCTATCACGACCCAACCAGAGAGCCATGACGGGCACCTAGAGCTAGCTTACCGAGCACCACCTAGCATGCTTCTTTAGTCATATCTCAGTGAACCACATATCTAGCTCACAATTAGCATAGTCTGTACGGGCATAAATTCACAAATATAAGCTCATTTGTATGATTATCATCAACTCTGCCCATATATACATGTATACAAACCCACAAGGCTACAAAAAAATAGTATACCAAGATATGAACCGATGAGGTTATGAGACGTCTAACTGTACACACACATGTCTACGAGCCTCTATACAGAATGCTAGAAGTCATAAAGACGGGATAGGATCCCTCCATGCCCAAACATGCACACAAAAGAGTAATACCATAGACTGCAGCTCCGAAGCAAATGGAGAGCTCCTGAGACTCTGCGGATGAAGCTCTAAGGGATCTGATCTGTCTCCCTGCCTACCTGCAGGCATGAGCGCAGCGTCCACAAGCAAAAGGACGTCAGTACAAGTAATGTACTGAGTATGTAAAGCATGAATGACAACATAATAAAGATATGAGGAGCATGAGATAAAAGAGATAACCTGCGCATCTGATTGCCTCTTAAGGCGGATATCATGCATGCTTAGTTTTTTTTTTTTTTTTTTTTTTTAAAAAAAACATCTTATACATACATACATATATATATATATATATATATATATATAGTATACTGCCCGGCCATAAAGGCGCGGTGTTATCATCACATCATCATTATCCCGCATCCGGGCATCCCATGTCCGGGACGATATCATAAGCTGCCCACTGCAGTGGTGTGCGCATCTACGCGCCTGCCCGGCTGACTATAGCGCCGCGCGGTGTGAGAAAATACATACACACATATATATAAAGCATGCACGGGAGCCCAAATAAAATGTTACTACTCGATTGGAGTGACGTAAGGTCGGTAAACCTCCGATTTCTATTATGGAATCATCATCGCCATATCCTACCTTGGAAGAACAGCTATTATAAGATGGGATCAACAACAATGAATACAATCGATAATCATGTGACAAACTCAATAGTATCATGAGAACATTAAGAACTTCAAGATTTGGCATTTATAGAATTGAAATCATCATCATACTCGTTATCATTATCATCACAAGGATCATTATCAACTATATCATAAGAATCATGAAAGTTATGGGCTTCTAGTGTTTCTAGGAATAGAAATGTTGTGGATATCATGTGTAGGTTGACAACTATGGAATCATGCCTTTAGAAAGGAAAGGGTTAGGCTTACATACTTTCACGTCTTATTAACTACTAACGTTTTCCTCCAAAGCTCGCAAAATCTACATTCAAGAGGATTCATAACAAGGTTAAGTCTTGAAAACATGCTTAAGTTCAAACTAGAGCAACTAAAAGGCTAACGGAATTTGGGCAGCACTTCTCCTATTTTTACCGACTTCCATCATATTGCAAAACAACTCCCAAACAACAATAACAACATCCATAATATCATAATCAAGAAGTTACATTCAAATTAGTCTCAAATTTAATCAAAATCCCCTTTTCGAGTTCACCTCATAGTTACCTTCTCCGCTACAACACTTATAACTTCTCCACTTTAATTATTTTCCTTTCTAAAGGGTACTAAACCTTTACATCAACTCAACCATACAAATAGGGTGAAGAACATATCTAGTATTTGAAGAACTTCAACTCACACAACTTGTTTCAAGGTCAAGTTTACCACAACTCCATATAGAAACAAGAACAAGCACTTTTTTATAAACTAGTTGAGGATTTAGGAGTTTGATCCTTTCTTGATTTGATTTGGGGTGGTTATGGATGTTAGAGGGAGCTTAGAGAGAGTTTAGGGATTTATTTTGGGTGTGAAAAGGTGAAGCCTAGGTCGTGGAAATGGCTATTTAAAAGCTTAGGAAAAAAATTGCACCGACTCAAATTTCTAGAAATTTCGGTCAAAGTACGGGTTACTGATCATCTCGTACTTTGGAGGTAAAAATTTCAAATTTCTGAAAATTTTGGCAAAATAGGCCCAAAATGTACGGGACATACATTTGTACAGGCCGTACTTTACTCTGTAATTCACAAATATGCGATCTGTAAGTCGCATTAGAAAGAAGACTCGCCGAACTTCAATTTACATAGATTATAGATTCCGTAACTCCTCATATCCTAGGAGTTATGCCTCTTTGAAGTTGGACCAAAAATCATGTCCAAAATTCTGCCAAGTTTGTTCAAATTATCAATAAAACTAATTTCTTTGATTCGGTTGATCCTGAAACCTTTAAATACTTGTCTAACATTTATTAAAAGTCTTCCTTAACCTTATAGGGGTATCATAGCCTCTCTGGACTTACGTTAGTTGGCTTACGACGACGCGAAAATTTACGAGGTGTAACGTGATTGTTGCCATCTTTACAAACAGCAACAAGTAGCTGACCTTTATAAATTCCTTTCAAAAAACAACCATCCAAATGAATGCACTTTCTACAACCAGCTAAGTAAGGCTCCTTCATAGCATCAAAACATATGTAGAAGCCTCTATTTATTTTTCTGCCACCTTCAAATGTCTCCTCACTAAGCTTGACTACACATGTACTGCCAAGATTTGATCTTAACAACTCATCCTTATATTCTAAAATTCTCCAAACTCCCGAACATGGTCACCCATTAACTCAGCTAACACTTTGTTTCTTGCTCTCCTACATACAGTCCTTCAAACATATAGATCCAACTTTTTCTTAATAAACTGCTGAAACTCAAAGATTCTAATGTTTGGTTGTTCTTTTATCCTCTCATTATAGTGGCTGGACAAGAATTTGGTATTACAAAGCTTGTTCCTATTAGTAGGGTCACATTTGTGAATTGCATGATAGTTCTTCACCACAAAGTTTTAGTCCTAGAATCAATGCTAGCAAATAAAAGCCAAGGACAACCTTCTGTACACCTAACCCTTACTCGCGTAGGTTTGTTAACAAGTGTTTCAATAGCAACATGTTCATCAACTGCATACTTGGTAACAACAGCTCTAAATTCATTAAGACTCTCAAATTGTAGGCCTGTTTCCCACACTATTTTCTTGCATGTTTTATCAAACACCACTCTATTTGTTACCTTCCTTCTTGTTGTTTTCTCTCTTTGTTCAACCACACCTTCACCCTCAGTTATGTCATCTGTATCAGTTTCAAAACTGTCAACATCATCAGAAGGGTAGTAAGACTCATCACCAGCCCACTTACCTTCCATATTGTCCCCATCCCCACCTTCTGCTTCATTATACCCCACATCTGGCCCTTTTGGTCCTGTTTCTAGCTTAACATGTTCCGGAACAGGAGCTCTTTCACCCCTCTTCCTTCTATTTCCAACCCTCTTTTCCTCCCTAAAACCCCTTAGCTCATCATCTACATTACTACAACTCTATACTTCTCTATCATCCAATGATTCATCTAGGTCTGATTCTAAATCATTCCTATCAGGTTCAATAACATTTGGTACAGTAGAAGGTTAAAAAGGTGTAGGATTTAGAGTAGTAGAAGGCTGGACAGGACTTGAATTTGGTGTATTAGAATGCTGAACAGGTGTAGAATTTGGAGTAGTAGGGGTGGGATTTGGAGAGTTAGTAGGTGGGACAGAAATTGGTTCAAATGGAGCCTCAAAGAATGGATCTAAGTCAGCATCAAAAGCAGCATTATGCACACTATTTTGAGTTGCTCCCTCACTACCCCCAATAACTTGACCAGTCCCTTTATCAAAAGCTACACCACTTTCCCCCTCCACATGGATTACATATTCTAATAAGGGTGGGACCACTACAGGCTCTTCAATCAAGTGAGACACAAATACTCTAAAATATCCCCATGCCCCAAACATGCAGAAATTCTCATTGTATCCCTGTCTAACTCAATCTCTATCAATATAAGGCTACCAGGTAATCTAGCATAAACATTGCATTTCTCAGGGTCATAGACTAGTTCTTTCACACAATCCCTCAATTCAAAGTAAGAGAACATATCTAAATCAAGACCTGTACAATCAATAACTTCTTCACCAACATATGGGTTTTTTCCACTCTTTAAATTACCACCATGGTAAAATTTCACAGTAATCAGTTTAAAAGACATTTTACTACCTGAAAACAGTAGGAATAACTTAATTTTATATGCTTGACCACGACCAAATCAACAATAACACATGCCACAACAACTTTTTTTTTTTTAACATATTCAAGCATTTACTAAGTATTCACACTGTTAATTAAGCATTTACCAAGTATTTACACTGTTAATTAACAATAGTTAAAGATGCAAAGAAACCCTAGATCTAATCGCATTACAAAAAAATTAGACACGGGGGCTAATCTTTTAGCAATGGAGACGATGAAATAGGTGGGTTGTAGTAGATTCTGCTCCAAACAACAACACAAATTTCGACTTTCAACAATCACTAAAATCCAACTTCGAATAAATCACTAAAACTTTGATTTTAGGTGTCTAAGATGAAGATGAACTCAAATACTCTATGAAATCCAACAATATTGATACATAGATTTGAGATTTAGGCAAAAAGTTTAGGTGTGTCATTTGTGTTAATCGTTTGTAGTGTTTTTACGGGTGGGTGAAATAAAATGGGTTAGGTAAAATGAAATGGGTTGGGGGTAAAATAGTGGGATAATTTAAATTAACTAGATTTAGGATATAATTGTATAATTAGCATGTTAATTAAATTATTTAACACGTGGCATCATCAGAGGGCGAGTGTCACACACGCAATTCATTAAACCTGGGTCGGGGTGTTCGAACAGGTAAATTAATTCACTTTTAAGATGTTCAGGTATGTAATAGGTTGCCTGTATAGTTTGAGTGTGAACTCGACATCTTAAATATAGTTTAAGTGTGATTTGATATATTTTGCCTTTTTACAACTATCAAACTTTCTTTGTTATTATAGGATTCATATTTGAGACGTTAAGGTTGAGTATTATAATAGCACTTTAAGAAACTATCAAGATGAAGAATGCCAGGAGTTTACTTTCTCCAACTTCGATTATTAATAACTTGGTATTGGGATTAGGGTAGCTCACTTGTGGGCTGCCCCAACTTTCACCATATAAGCGGGGTTTGATTCTCCATTGAGTATTCTCCTCGCACATTTCTCTACTCCTTCCCGCTGCGTATAATAAAAAGTTTTTAAAAAGAAATTAGGTAATGAGTGTGAAAAAAACATAAGTTACTCAAACCATGTCCCAAAATGATCACTAGGAATTGACAAGAACAAGAAATGGAAAATCACAAAGAAATTAGAAACAAAAGATAGACATAAGATTTGATAAAGAACTAGCAACAATTAGAATTCTAAAAATCTTATTCACCGCTAGAACTACCAAAACAAGCACCTAAACTATTAGGATCTTCAAGATATTGATATTCTTGCAACTCCTAGGGAGAATCAACAAAGCAACCAAGAAATTCACCAAATTGCTAAGATTAAACACTATAAATGCAATACAACACCCAAAGGAAATAAACCATAAAACTAGAGATAACATGTCATTGTTCATCATAAGCTAACTCTACTAAATGGGAAAGTGGGGTATCTATTAGAGCTTAGGATAAGTTTAATAAATCTAAAATACTCTTAACTAAGTCTTAAAATACAATTAGACTAAAATAGCAAAAAACTGAAAATGATGAATTGTCTCCACGTTTGGGAATCATGGAGAAGTTTCATGCTGCCTTCTCTCTGATAGCCTCCACGTTTTGTAAATGCGAAGACGTTTCTCCATTGTTTTTACCTTGCTCCACTTTTATAAGTAATAATTGAAACTATAAGCATGAAAAGATGAATTATTTATTTGTATGGATATCAGTGTACTTCCTGTTGGGATCGAAAAAATCAGAGCGTCATGCGGAAGCTAATAATTTACAAACCTTAAACGACGATAAATCAGATGACAAAGAAAAACATACTAAAGAAACATAATATTTTACTACGGTTTGATCAATTGATCTACATATGAAAAACTAATATAAAAGCCTAAATTTTTTTGAGAGAAAAGTCTCCCAAAACAAAACTCTCTAAACGACTACATTGTGGATGCTATTGTTTTTTTAGTTGGGGGAAGGATGTCTTCAATTTATAAATGTCCAAAACTTTTCCTGCAAGACAAGGAATAACTAAATTTGGAAGAGAATTATAATTTCCTTTCAGGAAAAGTAAAAGTAATTATGGTAATACTTTGACTTTCCTTCAATAGAAAAATAAAACTCAAACTTGGTAAGAAAATCAAGGCAAAAGCCCTAACAAATCTCCTCTTTTTGGCCTGATTTTCTGACAAGATTTGATTCACCTTCTTCACGTTCACGATCTTCGTCACTGCTGCTTGACATGTTTAAAAATGGAGCTCTTGTGCGTTAAAAGTATTGGAGCCCTTTCGGGTTAAAAGTTTTTGGAGCCCTTATGGGATAAAAGTGTTGGAGCCCTTGCGGGTTAAAAATGAGCCTTGTTAAAACTAGCTAAGCCCTTTGGAGGGTTAATTTTTTTATTTGTTTTTTGGTTTTAAGACATAGCAGCAGGATTGTTGAAAATATCACTAAAACATCTTTTTCTCCACATGTAGTAGCTCGAGCTTTTTTTTTTTCTTTTCTTTCTTATTTGATAAGAAATCTTCATTATCGTCAATAGGCTGCAACTTCTGCCTTGAACCTGTTTTCAACCTCGTTGAACCATTAGCGCTGATACCACTTGTTGGATTGAAATAACAGGACTTCATGCGGAAGCTAATAATTGCAAATCTTGAACAACGATAAATCAGACGACAAAGAAAATTATAAAAAAAATATTATTATATGATATTAGTTTGGTCAATTGACCTACACATGATAATACTAATATAAAAAATATTCTAAAATTATTGAGAGAATAAATCTTCTCTTAAGCAAAACTCTCTAAAGAACTACATTGTGGATGCTTTTTTATATTCTAGTTGTGGGAAAGATGTCTTCAATTTATAGATGTCCAAACCTTTTCCATCAATACAATGAATAACCAAATATGGAAGAGAATTATATTTCCCTTTCAGGAAAAGTAAAAGCAATTATGGTAATACTTTGACTTTCCTTCGAGAGAAAATTAAAACTCAAATTTGGTAAGAAAATCAAGGAAAAACCCAAACACTCCCTCTGTTTACTTTTTACTACTCACTCTACTAAAAATATATTTTCACTTTTGGCATATCAAGAGAAAAATATATATATTATTTTTCATATTTTACCCTCAGCATTAATTACTTATACCTCAAATCATTTTTCAAAACTAAGACTAAACATCAATGAATATGCATATTGTAATAAAATACCCATGTTAATCATTATTTTTTAAGGAGTGCAAAAAGTTTAAATTGAATAAGTAAAAGTCAACGGACGAGCAGTCCTTAATACGAGGACTAGTTGCAATTGAAAAGGATGAGCTAAAAAGCGGTGAATTTTAAGGATAGTGGAGAACCATTTTTATAATAGAGGGATTTGAGACAAAGACATGTTTGTTGGTTCATAATGATGGATACTATGAAATTTCAAAGATCATGTCAATAGATAAATCTTATCAGATAGACATCACAAAAAGGTCACACACGGTGCCCCAAGCCATAATAGTACGTGTGCACGACAACCCCCACAAAGAGCCCATATAGGCCCACCACCTTTACATGCTTTTGATTGTAAAGTGGGCCACAGAGCACCCAAATAACAGGCAGCCCACACAAAAAGTGGATTAGTGGGCCGTAGTTTGTCCCTCTTTTTCTTGAAAGGTGAAAATAGCAAAGGCATAAAGTGTAATAATTTCCCAGTGTGGGCTATTACCGAAGTCATTTTAGTGTATAAACACTTTTGTGAATTATCATGTTACTACTTTTATGGTAAAAGTGTATTAGCTGATCAGGTTCCAATATGTAGAGGCGTGGCATGCCGAATTTTAACTTCTCCCAATTAACATACACGCATGAATCATGATCCATGAACTAAATGCAAAAGCATAAACGGATTTCGAATTTAAATTTTATGGGTTTAGATCTTAATGTTTTTAGCATTAAATCATTATATTTTTAAATTGAAGTTCATATCTATTATTTATTATAATTTTATTAAATTTATATATAAATTTATGCTTTGCGTTAAAAATACGGGATTAAGAGAAATTCAATACCGCAAGGGTGGATACGCACCTATGTAGAGGTTGTTTGAGTATAAACTTATTTGTCGGTTATGAGTTAACCCTGTGATTGGAATAGAAATTGAAATAGTAAATAGAGTATTCGCTTGCAAAAACTTTTTATCTTTGAAATTTACCAAACATTTTTTAGAAAAGGACATAAACGATCCCTTAATTATGAGAGTAGGTTTAAAATAGTCCGTTAACTATGCACTTGACAGTTTTGGTCCTTTAAATTTGCCACAAGTTAAAAATGGTCCCTTAACTATGAGGGTTGGTTAAAAATAGCCCCTTAAGTATGAAATCAACATTTTTGGTCCTTTAAGTTCACCAAAAGTTAACACTTTTAGTCTTTGACAAAATATTCATCGAACTCTATTTTTTGGATTTGACTAAAACTATGAAAAAAATAATAATTTAGCAAGATCTCACATTTCGAGATACACATTACTAAAGAAAAGGCCAAATACATCGGGACAAAACCGACGAGCGTTAGTCGGTTATAGGAAAAAATCAACAGACTTGATAATGTCAGAAAATATTATCTCGAAACACAAAGACAGAGGACTATGTCGATTAAAATCGAGGGAGTCCATCAGTTAAGTAAAATACACCAGACCTTAGAAATAAATTGGAAATAGCAGAACTACAAAAATTGTCACTACTAAAAATTAGAAAAAACAATGGACGGAAACTGATGGATAAAATCGAGGGACACTATTTTTAATTTTTATTGTTTTTTACGAAAACCAACGAACGTTCGTCAGTTATTTTCGAGGAAAAATGCGCGGAAACTATTTTTTTTTTAACGAATCACTACAATGGAAGTATGTATTTTTATACCGCGTTTTCAGTAGAAAAGAGTCTAGTGTATTTTACTTAGCCGATGGACTCCCTCGATTTTAATCGATAAAGTCCGTCAGTCTTTATGTTTCGAGACACTATTTTCTGACATTATCAAGTCTGTAGGTCTTTCCACGATGTTTTCCTATAACCGACTGACGTCCGCCGGTTTTGTCCCGAGGTATTTGATCTCTTCTTTAGTAATGTGTACCTCTGAATGTGAGTTCTCGAATTTGTTTTTCCTTTTTTTCGTAGTTATCGTCAAATTTAACAAACAAAGTTTGATGAATATTTTGTTGGAGACTAAAAGTGTTAACATTTGGTGAACTTAAAGGACCAAAATTGTTAAGTGCATACTTAAGGGACTATTTTTAACCAACCCACATAGTTAAGGGACCATTTTTGTTAACTTGTGGAAAACTTAAAGGACCAAAATCGTTAAGTGCATAATTAACGGACTATTTTGAACCTACTCTCATAGTTAAGGGACCATTTATGTGCTTTTCTCAAATATCTTTCATAAAACAAAACTTTTAACTCTCTTTTCATTTTATTTCTTCCATTATCCTTTTCCAGGTAAAGCTAAGGTACTTAGAAATTTTTATTCTTTATAAACTAGCTTTAAGAATATTGTTCATTGAGTTGAATCTAAAATTAAAAATTGTTGGGACTGATAATAGAACATTGGAATCAAATTTGGAGTTGATTTGGAGCAGGTTAGACAACTTTTAGAGCAAAAATGTGTATGAAATTTCTATACAACAAGTTATGGTGATCGTCAAAATTTTAATTTTGTCACAAATCTTGACGAATCACAAGGATTAATTTCAGCTACAAATGCTAAAAAGATCCCGCCGATCTGCCAAAATTTGTGATCAAAATTCAGATGATCACCATTAATATCTTGTTTCAGATTTTGACAAAAATGCACCACATTGTTTAATGAAATCAAAATTTAAATGGTGGCACCCGAAATTCTAGTGCAAATCACCCGAGATTTTATATACTGCCAAAAAGTTCGATCTCTTTTTTCTCAGTTTTGTGAGCAGACTAATGGGTAGTTTATATTTTGTAGCAAAGACGTATCCTTTTTGGGGAGGAAATCTTTACCTAAAGATGATGCTATTGAAAAAGCTTTGACTTGTAATGAGAGGTCATATTCAAGAAATATAAAATCCATTGACTTAATGGATTGAGGAAAAAGCCTTTTTAAAAGGCCTTGAAAATGATTGAAGCCACCCTCCATATTAACAATGTCAATAATACTTTGTGGATTGAAATGTCTTTTCTTCAAATTTTCTTGTACCCTTGTCTTCCCATTACAAGGAAACTTTAACAACCGGGTGAAAATTATTTTCACTCCTCAACTTTACTTTAAAAATCAAACTCTCCTCTCAACTTTAAATAATAGACATTTTTCATCCTTTATCCAATACAATGACTATTTCACCCTTGCTTTTTATAATCCTCCATTTATGTAATACATTTTTATATTATACTATATGATATTTATTTATTTAATCTAGGTATTTATAAATTCTTATTTAAGTTCATTAACATTACAAGTAGAATAAACTTTTATGAATTTGTAACAAAATCTAATGCTATTTTTTATGATTATTATTTCAATATCATATGCAGTAAGTATGTATATATGCATGTGTGTATATATGCATGGTACTACTCTATCCTTAACCAAGAGGTCTCGAGCTCGAGTGCTTTGCCCCCCCCCCCCCCCCCCCAAATCAATGTGGACTACCCGGCACGAATCCAAATTTAATCGGATCCCAATACGGATACCGGACACAGGATGGGAAACCAAAAAAAAAAAAAAAAAGGTTTCACTTCTCTCTTATTCTCCATTATTCATATAAATAAACAAGTTTTGGTTGTCACTAGTGGAATATTTCTTAAATTATAATAAAATTCATTTACAGTATAAATAAATCATTTAAAAATATGCATGTGTTTTTAATTGTTTTTGCATTACCTGCGTAGATATATATTTATAAAGTTATAATGACCTGTTATTTTTCACTTGTATAAATAAATATTAAAGTTTTGATTATTTTAAATAAAATTAGTTTTTTGTTTATTCTGCTAGTTTATTTTATTAAGAACATCATTAACTTATATACTCAATTAGTATTTCTCACTTTTTTCTGTCGTCTACAAGATAATATTTATTTTTAATAAGAAATATGTTACATAAATTAAGAAATTTAAAAATATCATGATTTTCAAGAAGTAAAAAAATAAGACAAAAGTTATAATGTAAAGGTAAAATAGACATTTAAAAAAGGCAAATAAGATAAGGGGGGAGAATATCTATTATTCAAAGTTGAGAGGAGTGTTTAATTTTTAAAGCATAGTTCGGGGGAGGGGGGGGGGGGGGTGTAAATGATTTTCACCCTTAACAACCCAATGAACATTTCTTTTTCGTGCATGTCTTATCTTTTGAGTGAGCATAATACCTTAAGGGTCGGTTGGTTGTTGGTTAGATTTATCTTATTTATGTATTAGTTATTCAATTTTTTTTCCTGCATAAAATAATACAAAATTCCTCATAACTTATACATATATTAGTTATGTGTGATTGTAAGCTAGTAACCGAACACCATACTTGATGTGTTGACTTTTATACATAACAACTAAAATGCTATCAAACTCAGTACTAGTTATGCTAATCTTAATACATGAATAATTCACTTCCTAACCAACAACAAAACAACTCCTAAGAACTACTTTTTCCTTCTTTTCTTATCATTCTCGACGCATTTCCAATTTGGTTAGATGCCATGTTCTTGGTGGCCAAAATGAAAGACTGGAAGGAAAACAATGTAGATTGGGGTTTCATTTAAATATATTCTTCTGTAATAACCATATAAGTTCGAATCATTTTAGGTGAAACGACTTTATAATCTCAGTTTTATCTTCTGAAATACAACCACTTTCGACTAGTATTAATTATTTAATTAAAATTACAAAAGCAACCACGTTTTTTTTTTTACTTTGCAACGATAACCTCTCATCATCCAAAGATTTTTTAACTAAAGAAAGAAAATAAACCTTAACGAATGACACTAGATTTATAACGCAATTAATAAACCAAAAGAGCACTCGATTCGAAAAGAGCTGGATCAAAACTTTAATGAAAATTATACATATACACCGATACACGTAACACGTCTTCTAAGAAAAAATCTTTAACGCAACAAAACCAAGAGTCTTACGTTTAGCTAGGATGATAGCACCTCTAATTTTATGAAGTCAAGTTTATTTCTCCTTAAAAAAATTCATCCTCAGTATACTCTATACGTTTCTCCCCCCCCCCCCCCCCCCCCACCCACTTTTTTACTCTCTTTTTACCTAAAATACTTTTTTGCTAGGAAACGGAGGAAATTGTGATGTGGGAACATGATGGACTAGTGAGATGTGAAGACGAAGTGGGCTGTCCACAAAATATTTACTTAGTGGAATCACCGCACGCCCAACACAATAGACAGACACTGTCAACTTTTGCCTTTTGATTTATGTCTGCGTACCATTGCTGGTTGAGAATATGCTCGGCTTAATATGGAATAGACCAAATATACGGGTGTTTTGATACTTTTGTGATGGTATTTATATCTTGTTCCTTCTTTTGATATTTGTACAGAAATAACCTTTTTAAGTTTAATGAAAAAATTTGAATTAACATAGCCTTAAGTCGCGCAAGTCATGATAAATTGATAGGATAATTCACGAACTCTACGGTATTGTCGTGGTACCTCTCTTTTATAATTTTAAAGCTACAAAAAATAAAATATTATACATTTCAAAATGATGGCATGCAAGTTATGTTGGGATTGAAAAAGGCTGACAATCTCTGAATCAAAACTGGAGAAACCCCTGACTAGAGAAGAAGAAATAAGAAGAAGAGATAAAATTTTATTTCAATCGAGAATACAAAATGTCAAAACTTAAAATATCTACAACACAAAAATGATTATACACTTATTACAACTGAGCCGGGTCAACAATACAAATTGTACAAAGTTTACAAAAATAGCAAAGGGTTGTATACTAAGCGGGATCAACTCGAGGATTTGGTGAAGATATCAGTAAGCTGGCCAGAAGCGGAGACATAATGGAGAGAAATAAGCCTAGAAGACAAGTTGTCTCGAACATAATGGCAGTTGATCTTAATATGCTTGGTTTGTTCATGAAACACCACATTCTTGGCAATGTGAAGAGTCGCTTGATTATCACAAAAAAATAGGAACATGCAGAGAAACAAACAATCCAAGATCACCAAGAAATTGAACTAGCCAGTTCAGCAACCACTTTCCTAAGGTCTTAATATCAGCGTCAGTTGAGGAAAGAGAAACAATGGGTTGCTTCTTACTTTTCCATGAGATGGGGGAACCTCCAAGGGTGATGAAATAACAAGTAATAAACCTTCTGGATTGAGCACATGCAGCCCAATCTGAATCAGAGAAGGCAATCGAGGAGAGTTAGGAGCACCGAAAAGAACAACACATAGATCAGGTTCATTCATCAGGTATCTGAGGACATGGAGACCAACCAGCATATGAGGGACTTGAGGGACATGTAGGAACTGGCTCTAGTGTTGGACAGAAAAAGTTATGTCAGTCCTTGTATGTCGAAGGAAAGTAAGCTTTCCAACAAGTCTGCTAAAGGTGTTGGAGTCTGATAGAGGCTGCCCTATATAGGTAAGGAGCTTAACAGAAGAGTCAAAGAGGCAACCACTGGAGAAAACTGATCAGAATGAAACTCAACCAACAACTCTATGGTGAACTTGTGTTGAGTCATTAGATAACCATTGGGATGTTTAGAGACCTCCAGACCTAGAAAATAATGGACAGTCCCTGAGTCTTTAATATTAAACTAATCATCTAAGAAGGCCTTAAGACTGTCCAACTCAGAAATGTCATCTTCTGATAGAATTATATCATCATTAATATAAACTGCAATGGATGATAAAGAACCCCCAGATATTTTGGAAAACAAAGAGTAGTCATTCTTGTTAGATATGTAGCCTCTGGTGTAAAAGGGTCTTAGACAGTTTGGAAAACCACTACTCGAAAGCATGTTTGAGGCATAAAGTGACTTCTTAAGCTTAAAAATAATGGGTAAAGAGAGAGAGGAAGAAGAGGAAACTTGCAAACCAGGTGGCACCTTCATATACACCTCATGATGGAGATCACCATGGAGGAAGGCATTATTAACCTCTAGCTGGTACATTGTCAGTTGTAATTTGCAACAATAGATGGTAGTAAATTTGACTGCTGGAGAAAAGGTCTCAGTGTAGTGAACCCTCTTTTTTTAGCGTCACCCCTGATAACCAGTATGGATTTATACCTCTCCATAGTAGCATTATACTTTTGTTTATTTGTACGCCTATTTGCAAGAAATGATTCTTTTATAGACAGTAAAGGAGACATGATACCAAGTGTGATTAGCCTCAAGAGCCTTAAATTCCTATAGCATGACCTCTTGCCAAGCAGGATGTGAAGCAACCTGTTGGTAAGACTGAGGCTTATGCATGTGAAGTTCAACAAGAAAAAACTTAAAAACAAGAGATACATGAGGGAAAGAATGAGTAGTGGAGCAGATTTAGTTAGAAAGGCAGGAAGGAATAAAAGGAGTTATGGCTGATTTTCTAAGGGGAGCATAAGAAATAGATGGAACGGATGGGGGAAGAGAGGTAGAAGGTAAGGTACTGGGAGCAAGAGGAGGCTGAGTAGCAAGACATGTAGAAGAAACTAGAGAAGGAAGAGGAATAGATGTGTCAATGTAAGGAATGTGGGATTGCAAATATAGGAAGAAAATAACTAGACTAAGGAAAATAGTGTTCCTGAAATATCACACCACTGGAAGAGAAAATAGAGTGAGTATGTAGGTTGAGAAGTATGTATCCCTTTTTTACACACGGGTATCCCAAAAAGATAGATGAAATAGCCTTTGATTGGAACTTATCCTTACAAGGTTTAGGGGTAGTGGCATAACAGAAACATCCAAAGGATTTGAGGTGTTCATATTTAGGAGGAGTCCCATGAAGTTTTTCAAATGGTGAAAGATTGTGTAAGATGCAAGAAGGCATCAATTGATAATGTAGGTTGCTGTAAGAACAAAATCACCCCATTATTTTGTAGGAAGTTTGGACGGAAATAGTAACGCTATAGCTATTTCTAGGACGTGTTTGTGTTTCCTCTTAACCACTCCATTTTGCTGGAGAGTGTGAGGGATAGTAGTCTGGTGTAGAATACCATTTTCTGTGAGAAAGGTAGATGCTTCAATGCTACTTCCCATTTCAAAAGCATTAATAGATCTATGGGTTTGAACAAAAGCATTAAAATGGACTTGTAACCATGGCTATAAAAGCTTTAATTATAGGAAAAACATTTGCTTTAGATGAAAGAAGATGAGTGCATATAGCTCTAGAAATATCATTAAACAATGTGATAAAATATCTGAATCCATTATATGTTGGGATATTGTAGGGACCCCATACATCAATCTGAACCAATTGAAAAGGAACAGAGGAATGCATATGACAATTGGCAAAAGACAGCCTTTGTTGCCTAGCCATTGGGCAAATTGGAAAATCAAAGGTCTGTTTGAAAGAAATTTGTAAGGCAATGAGAGGAATTGATATACTGCACTACTTGTTGTCTATCCTACTTTATAGCAGGTTGCCTAAGGATAGAACACGTTACCCTACCTGTCAAGCGTTTGCGGAATAGTAAAGAACAATAAAGTAAAGACACAAATTTTTACATGGAAATCACCTGGCTCACAAGTGTGAAAAAACCACAATCTACACCTCAGTAGGATTTTTCCCAAACTTCACTACAACTGTGAGCCTTTGCAAATTCAAGTTACAAACTCTGTATCGTAGGAACTAAAATCTAATTCCTATATCAACAATCTCCCTAGATTATGGAGCCCACTCCAAGTTATCCCAACTTGAAGTTGAATTTGACTAGCGTTTATACCTGTAATAATTGCATCCACGAAAGCTAATACAGGTACAACTTGATAAACAATCCTAATACACGAATCTAGACTCAAGAACTGTAAAACATAAATTTTATAAACATGTTCTTCAATCTTCTTCTTTGTATTAGGGCGCGCATCAATAATCAGAACTCTCAATATCTTGTACTGACAATATTTGCTTAAGCTTTGATTTTCTCTCTGTATGAGTGTGTAAGTCTTCTTCATGGCATGAGTTGAATATTTATAGTACTATGTGTTACACCTCGGAAAAGTCCCCGTACATGTACAAGGAATAGAACGACAAGGGTATGAGCGTGGGGTGTTTTACTAAGCAAGGGGTAATGATTCGTGAATTTTTTGGAAATGAAAAGGTTATGGAATTTTATTCAGCACAGTGGTCGTGAAGTGGTATACGGCCCGTAAAGTGATTTACGGACCGTAAACCACCATCGTCCTCCAGCCTTTCAAGTTTCAACTTTCTGTTAAGTGGTGAAATGCTTAAATACGAATTGGAATACAGCCCGTAAACCTCGATCGTAAACTGCAATATTCTTCAGCCAACTTCTCTATTTTGGACATGCTTAAATACGACCAGGGAGGACGGCTCGTAAACCAGTTTACAGCTCGTAAACTGTGGTTTACGATCACTGTTCACCCCGACTGGAATTCATTAAAGACCAGATTTTGAATTAATAAAAGGGACCAAGGCTTCATTTTATTTCATTATGCATCTACACCATTCAAGAACACTCTAGAAGCTCTCCAAATATTCATCCACAAAATTCAAGAGATCAAAGGGGAACCAAGATCATCAACATCTAATTCATGAAAGCAAGTGCATGAGACTCTATTGGAAGTCATCTTCTTCAAGAAATCTCAAAAGGGTTGAAATAGGGTTTTGGTATAAAAAGAGTATTGTTGCTCAAGGCTTGTTCCACCATCATCCAAGGTATGTTTCATGACTATACCATATGGTTCAAGGTATTGGAAGGCTTAGATACTTGAAATGTATAAGAACATAGAAAATGGGCCTTGTATGGGTAAATAATGGCACAATTGAATAGTAGTTGAATGGAGTCATGAATGTTGATAAGCTACGGTTGTGAATATGTTATAAATAACGTCTAGACCATGAAATAAGTATTATATATGAGAAAACGTGATAACAAGCTATAACCATGAATGTGGAGAAATTGGAGGAAAATGATAGATTTTTCTCAAAGTGTATCAGTGATGATTGTTGAAAGTAATATTGGGAGTGTCGTTACGAATGTATGAGAGTGGAAATGAAACATGGGGAAAGTATTAGAAATGAAGGGAGTGCTACCCAATTTTCCTTAGAAATGGTAGTCCGTTCTTGTAATTACTTAGCTAACGACGACATGAATTCTCTTGAAGGTATATACAAGTGCATTAAGGGAGAACGAGCAAGCAATAAGAATTGTAAACGTCGAAGGTATGTGAGGCTATTCCCTTTCTTTCAAAGGCATGATCCCTAGCTTACGATTTCATAAATGCTCCCATCTTTTCCTTGCTATCAAAGGTTAAAAAGTCTAAGATTCCGAAGCATGATTTCCTCCTTGATATTCCATAAATGTTTTCCAAGTGCTCCTATTTTCCAAAACCAAAGGTTGTGATTATGTGAGTTCTTATGATAACGACGAAGGATATTTTTTTTTCAATGACAACGATGATGTCAAAAGTGAGAATATCATTATGATGACCATGATGAGAGCAAATCTTATGTTTAAAAGTTTCAAGTTTACGATTTCAATGACTATATGAGGATGTCGAGCTAATTATTCATTTTCTCAATTTATTCATGGATGGTGACTTTATTTCTAAATCTTCCAAAGTATATGAATGGATGCCTTATGAAGTTCATGATTTTATTCTATGCTTTCTTTTAATGTTATTCTTCATTGATAGTCTCGCCTTATAATAATTGTTCCTTCAAGGTGAGACAAAGCGACGATGATTACTCCATAACATAATCGGAGGCTTTCGACCTTACGTCACTCCGACGTACTTACAGCTTTTCCTTGGGCTCTCAAGCATGCTATGTATATTATGTATGTATATATATGATATGAAAATGTTTTCAGGGGAAATGGGGAAAGGTGAGGCGCTATAGACGCATAGCCACCTGGTCAGCTGGCATATCATGATTTCATCCTGGACGCGGGATGCCCGGACGCTGGATATATGGGTTATGGATCGGGCCATACGTTCCTCGGCACTAACTTATTATATTTACGGATCGGGTCGTACGTTCCTCGGCACTAACTTATTATATTTATGGACCGGGCCGTACGTTCCTCGGCACTAACATATGGATCGGGCTGCGCGTTCCGCAGCAATTTACTATATGGTGCTTTATGAGTATGCTTGCATGGATCCGCCTTAAGAGGCAAGCAGTTATCGATTATCTCCTTGTACTTACTTTATTTTCTTATTCTTACTTTATTTCTTGATGTATGCCTTACATACTCAGTATAATGTTCGTACTGAAATCCTTTTCTTTGGATATTGTGTTCATGCCCACAGGTAGACGGGAAAACGGTCCAGACTGATAGGAGTCACTAGCCGAGCTGAAGAGCACTCCATCTTCCGGAGGTGCTAATTGGTTGTTCCTTTTGTGTATATATTTGTATGTCACTCAATAGAGGCTCGTAGATGCTCGATGTGGGTTGTGTGGTTCCACAACATGGGTAGTACGCATGTGTATAAGTATATTGAAATATGTTTTTGTATCAACGCGTTATATTTTTGTAATGAAAAGCAAATCCTCTTTTTAAAGTTAACCGGAAATAGATGAATGATTGTTAAATGGGTTAGGTAAATGATAGTACGAGCGGTGCTCGGTGGTTAGTCCCGTGTACCCGTCGCGGCCCCTAGCCGGGTCGTGACAGAAGTGGTATCAGAGCAGTTCGTCCTAGGAAGTGTCTACGAGCCGTGTCTAGTAGAGTCTTGTTTATCGGTGTGTTGTGCACCACATCTATAAACAGGAGGCTACCGGGCACTTAGGAAACATGACCATCTTTCTTCTTAATAGATCGTGCGATAGAGCTGTGTTATAAGACTATCTCTCCCTTAACGGTGCGTTGTCATTTCAGCAAAACCGATGAAGGGAAAAGCTACGGCAGCCCAGAAGGGCAAGATGGTGGTTGAAGAAGGGCTTGATCGAGAGCCGTCTACGAATATGGAGGAGGGCGAACCCCAGAATAACGCCCCACTTCGATTTTCCCATACCTCGCCCACTTTTAAGGATCAGAGGGAAGCCTCTATCTTAGCTCCAGTACCCCCCGTTCCTTCGCAAGATACCGCGGGCCAAGAGATGAGACAGGCCATTCTTTTACTGACCCAATTGGTAGCCGCTCAGACTCAGCGGCAGAATGCGAGTCACGATGACAGGGGTTGGAGAAAGGCAGTTAATTCCTTTGGGTATGACCGTGAGATTAGAGATGCGCCTCCACAGTTTCCCAGACCCAGATTTGATGGACCTGCTTATTCAAGGTCATCCTAGAGTCTCAGAGTTTCTCGTTCTCGGGTTCAGAGTGATTCCGGTCAGAAGAGGTCACCAGTACCACGATGTATTCAGTGTCGCAGGTTACATTGGGGACCGTGTCGCCGGGGCTCGGATGTTTGTTATGCCTGTGCTAGGCCAGGCCATTTAAAGCGAAATTGTCCATCGCTACGTGGTAAAAGTAAGGTTCGGACTACGGGAATGGTAACGGGATCTTCATCATCGACACACCCTCCAAGGTCAGGGCCACAGGGGCTAGTAAGCAGTGGTAGAAACCGAAGAACGCCTAGTCCAAGCGGATCAGCATCATACCCAGGCGTTAGCTGAACGACGGGATCCTGAGTCTTCCCCTGATATTACTCCAGGTATACTGCTAGCACCCTTTTATGATTAATGCAAATACGTGTGCAAATAAGCCATATGGTAAATGTAATGTGACTGACTAAAAAGGATAACAGGTTGAGTATGCCTGCTTCATGAGGCTACCCTATGTTACGAGCAAGTTTGCAAACGAGATCAAGAAGTGTCACTCTATAGGGTGGATTATGATCTGGGTACAATGAGCCGTAACAAGAATTGTTATGTAAAGTATAGCGAGAAAACGCCTAAGGGCATGGATGATATCTTTAGTTGGGCGTATAAGGCCGAGACTACGGTAAAGATAAATAATGAAAGTAGGATAATTAGTAGGAGGAAGGTCAACGCGATAGGAGCGAGATGGGGGATGATCAGGACGGATAGAATTAGTTTTAGGCAGCAAGGGACGGATTGACACCGGTGGTGTATCCTAAAGAACAAAGCGGTACTAAGTTAAGAATATGGTTCCTCATGCAAAGATTCAAGGATCGATTATTAAGTGGGAGGAGATAAGATAGCAAAGAGGAAATGTACGAAGTACGAGTGCCTAAAGAATAGTGGTGTGGTAGTTAAAGGAGAACATATCTCTTACAAATATCCCATACCAAGTTAGAACGAGTGAAGTGAATGAGGTAAAGAGTTGAAGAGGAAAAGATGATCATGAGTTATGGGTCTACTGTACGACGATGAAGCGATGAAGTAGAGTTATAACTAACGATGATAGTGGTACAATGCGGATATGAAATCGGTTCCAAGCGCAAACAAGAGTAAGACAATAAGGAGGCATGGGGCGCATTAGCGGCGTAAGAGAGACCTACGCCCTAGGGAAACGAAGATGGCATTACAAGCAAATTTTGAGTGACAGAGAAGAGGGAAGTGACACTAGATGGGTGGCATGGATGGCTAGACCTACTATTAATGTAAGCGTCCCTATGGGGCAGGAAGTTGTTAAGAGGAGCGGGTGTAGATATAGACTCATAACTATTGGATGGGCTAGGTAAAATACATTTTTGTTCGGGTCGCTATATCGGGGGCGTTAATTGGTTACAAGACTGTAAGGTGAGTACGCTAAGACTTCACACATAAATTGCTATAGCCATAGATTATGGGGAACGGTATGAGTAAGATGTAGTGTGGACAGAAGTACGTGAATTTAAGATTTACAGGTACGAGTAAAACCCTTAAAAGGGGGGGAGCGAAGAGAGAAGATACCAGAGTGAAGGTTGAAGTGACGAACCCTACGGGAGTGTATTGACTAAAAGCGGTAGAATAAGGACACGCAAAAGCAAGAAGAAGGGGGAAGAAGAAGAGCCGTGGGTCGGCAAAGATGGAAAAACACTGGTGACGGGCAGAGGTGGACTCACAATTCTCTAAGATTATACCACCTCACCGTCCCTCTAAATTATAAATCTCAGCTGAATTTGTAGCGAAGTATAAGGCCGATCTGTGAGACGTTGTGTCCCATAAGGTCCCAAGTGGCGCAAAACGAGGAACAAAATTGCGAAACTCTGATTGCACGACATGGTTGGAGGAGAGTTGGAATCAGTTTAGGGAGTACTGATTTGTTACTATTACTCTTCCAGCAGAATGAAAACTCTCGTTTCTCTGTCCTTATATTGATTTAATGACTTCCGGGATTGAATACTCTTTTAGCCCAAATAAAAATATAACCCCGGAGAATGTTGTGAATATAGTGGGTGACGGTAGCCCCAAAAAGAAGGCATGCAGGCCTGAGACACAGAATAATTCATAATATTAACATGGGTCTTATTGTAAAGTTACCCCGTTCCCGAGGTAAGGGCGTTAGCGAAAAGGGCATTGCGAAGGATATTGACACTTAGATGAATATGACCGTGGATACGGCATACAGATGAATACGACTATGAATGCGAAGATAGACATGGATGCAGGTATACGGATGGATGGGTACGAATGAGAAACGCGCAAAAAGGAGTATGTAATTCGTAGATGTTTACGCGTCGCCAATGAGACCAAGTGAACACTTAGGAGAAGAGTAAGAGGTAAAGTAAGGGTGAGAGAGTCATGATGCCCGGGGTAAGTTAAAGGAGGGTATGTGGTAAACGGAACTGAAATGTCGAGTTGGAATTGATGTGAGAGACAAATGGTATAATTGCTTGGGGCATAGTATAAGTACAGGTTACCTACTCACCATAGAAGCCCGAGGATATGACAACCTACGAGAGCGATAGAATCACAGAATAAAGGGGGAGTTAGGTTCCGATGCATTAGATCCGATAACATCGTATGCAACAAGCAAGGTAGCTTATAAATATGTTGGAACTCCCACTAGGAGCATGTCAATGAAATGATGCCCAAATGACAAGGAAGTTGATGTATGAGAAAGTACCCTTTGCCACATTAGATAGGTAAGTGCGAGGACTTCGAAAAAGGAGGTGGCTTAAATCAGAGTTTGGTGGCAAAAGCAATACTCGGGGAGAAATACTAGGGAAGCCAAAGTGAATGCGGAAGCCAAGTATCAGCACCTAGTCGAATTTCCAGGAAGAGTTCATGATGGTATGTATGTTTTAATTTTATGTTTTTGGTCGTGTGTGGCCATAAATGTGTTAATATTGTGATATGCCCCTGTGAGGCGAAGATATTGTGGGTTGTTGTAATGGAAAGGTAGTGTCCAAATTACAAAGGAAACTCTGGCAAATTTTCTTAGAATCCCCGCTGAGTTAACATTCGAGGACGAATGTTCCAAAAGGGGGGAAGAATGTTACACCTCGGAAAAGTCCCCGTACATGTACAAGGAATAGAACGACAAGGGTATGAGCGTGGGGTGTTTTACTAAGCAAGGGGCGATGATTCGTGAATTTTTTGGAAATGAAAAGGTTATGGAATTTTATTCAGCACAGTGGTCGTGAAGTGGTATACGGCCCGTAAAGTGATTTACGGACCGTAAACCACCATCGTCCTCCAGCCTTTCAAGTTTCAACTTTCTGTTAAGTGGTGAAATGCTTAAATACGACTTGGAATACGGCCCGTAAACTGGTTTACGGACCGTAAACCTCGATCGTAAACTGCAATATTATTCAGCCAACTTCTCTGTTTTGGACATGCTTAAATACGACCAGGGAGGACGGCTCGTAAACTGTGGTTTACGACCACTGTTCACCCCGACTGGAATTCATTAAAGACCAGATTTTGAATTAATAAAAGGGACCAAGGCTTCATTTTATTTCATTATGCATCTACACCATTCAAGAACACTCTAGAAGCTCTCCAAATATTCATCCACAAAATTCAAGAGATCAAAGGGGAACCAAGATCATCAACATCTAATTCATGAAAGCAAGTGCATGAGACTCTATTGGAAGTCATCTTCTTCAAGAAATCTCAAAAGGGTTGAAATAGGGTTTTGGTATAAAAGAGTATTGTTGCTCAAGGCTTGTTCCACCATCATCCAAGGTATGTTTCATGACTATACCATATGGTTCAAGGTATTGGAAGGCTTAGATACTTGAAATGTATAAGAACATAGATAATGGGCCTTGTATGGGTAAATAGTGGCACAATTGAATAGTAGTTGAATGGAGTCATGAATGTTGATAAGCTACGGTTGTGAATATGTTATAAATAACGTCTAGACCATGAAATAAGTATTATATACGAGAAAACGTGATAACGAGCTATAACCATGAATGTGGAGAAATTGGGGGAAAATGGTAGATTTTTCGCAAAGTGTATCAGTGATGATTGTTGAAAGTAATATTGGGAGTGTCGTTACGAATGTATGAGAGTAGAAATGAAACATGGGGAAAGTATTAGAAATGAAGGGAGTGCTACCCAATTTTCCTTAGAAATGGTAGTCCGTTCTTGTAATTACTTAGCTAACGACGACATGAATTCTCTTGAAGGTATATACGAGTGCATTAAGGGAGAACGAGCAAGCAATAAGAATTGTAAACGTCGAAGGTATGTGAGGCTATTCCCTTTCTTTCAAAGGCATGATCCCTAGCTTACGATTTCATAAATGCTCCCATCTTTTCCTTGCTATCAAAGGTTAAAAAGTCCAAGATTCCGAAGCATGATTTCCTCCTTGATATTCCATAAATGTTTTCCAAGTGCTCCTATTTTCCAAAACCAAAGGTTGTGATTATGTGAGTTCTTATGATAACGACGAAGGATATTTTTTTTCCAATGACAACGATGATGTCAAAAGTGAGAATATCATTATGATGACCATGATGAGAGCAAATCTTATGTTTAAAAGTTTCAAGTTTACGATTTCAATGACTATATGAGGATGTCGAGCTAATTATTCATTTTCTCAATTTATTCATGGATGGTGACTTTATTTCTAAATCTTCCAAAGTATATGAATGGATGCCTTATGAAGTTCATGATTTTATTTTATGCTTTCTTTTAATGCTATTCTTCATTGATAGTCTCGCCTTATAATAATTGTTCCTTCAAGGTGAGACAAAGCGACGATGATTACTCCATAACATAATCGGAGGCTTTCGACCTTACGTCACTCCAACGTACTTACAGCTTTTCCTTGGGCTCTCAAGCATGCTATGTATATTATGTATGTATATATATGATATGAAAATGTTTTCAGGGGAAATGGGGAAAGGTGAGGCGCTATAGACGTATAGCCACCTGGTCAACTGGCATATCATGATTTTATCCTGGACACAGGATGCCCGGACGCGGGATATATGGGTTATGGATCGGGTCGTACGTTCCTCGGCACTAACTTATTATATTTACGGATCGGGCCGTACGTTCCTCGGCACTAACTTATTATATTTATGGACCGGGCCGTACGTTCCTCGGCACTAACATATGATGACATATGGATCGGGCTGCGCGTTCCGTAGCAATTTACTATATGGTGCTTTATGAGTATGCATGCATGGATCCGCCTTAAGAGGCAAGCAGTTATCGATTATCTCCTTGTACTTACTTTATTTTCTTATTCTTACTTTATTTCTTGATGTATGCCTTACATACTCAGTACAATGTTCGTACTGACATCCTTTTCTTTGGATGCTGTGTTCATGCCCACAGGTACACGGGAAAGCGGTCCAGACTGATAGGAGTCACTAGCCGAGCTGAGGAGCACTCCATCTTCCGGAGGTGCTAATTGGTTGTTCCTTTTGTGTATATATTTGTATGTCACTCAATAGAGGCTCGTAGATGCTCGATGTGGGTTGTGTGGTTCCACAACATGGGTAGTACGCATGTGTATAAGTATATTGAAATATGTTTTTGTATCAACGCGTTATATTTTTGTAATGAAAAGAAAATCCTCTTTTTAAAGTTAACCGCAAATAGATGAATGATTGTTAAATGGGTTAGGTAAATGATAGTACGAGCGGTGCTCGGTGGTTAGTCCCGGGTACCCGTCGCGGCCCCTAGCCGGGTCGTGACACTATGTTTGCATCAAGTCAACTGAACGCAATCCCTACAAGTTAAGGCCCATTATGAGAGTTAGGGTTTGAGTTGACTTGAGATTCTTGCATTCACGGGTCTTTAGTGTCCTTGTAGAAGTCTAAAGTGTCTCGATAATTATAGCAAGAAATCCTTCAAACTTGTTTGCCAAGTCTTTACCATAAAACACAAATCCTACTCACAGTAGTATTCTGAGTTGGAATATGTTCTCGGACCTGGTTTAAGTACCTGGTTCTTCCTTCTCTGAATCTTCTCACTGTCTGAGATGGAACGTGTCCATAGACCTATTTCATTCACCCTATCTTGCCACTATCTCTAATATATCCACACTTAGCTCATCAGACCTGGTTTACTTGCCTTGTTCAATTACTTTGTCAATCATCAAAATTCACACGTGCTTATGCCAACAGGAATGGACCTCATCTTGTGGTAAGGAATATGCCCTAACCTTCGATGTAAAAAAAGATTCATTTTATTGAAAGTAGCAGATGAGTTACTAGAGGGAACTGGGAAAATAGGAACAATACTTGCATTAGAAGCATTACAAGTAGAAGTAGCAGAAATAGTAGGAACATTACATGTAAAAACAGAAGGAAAAGTACATGCAAGAACATAACGAGAATCAGGAAATGAGCTCAAGGAAGTATTATTGGCAGAATGGTAGTAGTAAAGTCTATTTGCTGCTTTACCAATTTTCAGTGACCTCTTAATAGAAAGGCCCTGTAAATAACAAGCTGACATAGAAAAAATGGCTAAGCAATGTAATTGTTTTAGAAGCTGATAAATAGAACTTAGGTTGGAATGAAAAGAAGGAACCAAAAGAACATCATGTAAAGTGATATCCTTTCTAAGGTATAGTGAACCAGTAGATATAACTTTAACTTTATATCCATTTGCTATAGTAAGGAGGAAAGAGACAGAAAGATGTTGCAACTTGTGTAAAAACTGTTTGTGGGGTGTCATGTGATTTGTTGCACCAGAGTCCAGTATCTAAGGGTTTACTCCTAACTGAGAAGATGCACAAACAGTATAACCATTAGAACTAAAAATAGAACTGCAGAACACCGCTGTAAAATTTGCAAAACCAAAAGCTTTACTAGGTGTCAAGTTGTAAGGAAACTAGGGTGGAGCTGAGATTGTTAGAAAAGCTCCATGACATGGTGGTACTGCTCGTTGCAAAATCCATAAGTAGAATAATCAGGTAGTTTTGGAGCAAATTTTGAAGACTAATTTCCACAAGCAAAGTGTGCAAAAGCAGAAATTTCACCAGCAGAGAACCTGGGGGACAGCTTGTTGGAAAAGATTCATGAGGCGATGGTACTGCTCCTTGATAAAATCATATATTGAGTAATTAGGTGTCTTAGGAACAGGGATGGCATACCGATGAGGGGCACGATGTGATTCTTCCATTTGAACACAGGATGCAAACTTCTTATTTTTGGTGAATTTGGAATTAGGAGGAAACTTTGAAGTCTATCACATGTATTAATGGTATGTCCACATTTGCAAGAGCTAGAACTAGGACCAGGAGTCTTCTTAGGATCAAAAGACATTTTCTATTGGAAGGGTCTTGCATTGTTGAATGGTGCACAACTAACCAGGAACCCGAGTCACCATAAAAACTAGGAACACCAGACTTGGAATCCTTCTCACTTTTATCTAGTTGAGATTGTTCTAGATTCGTGCTCTGATACCATGTTGGGATACAAAATGGTCAGCAATCTCTGAATAAAACTGCAGAAAACCCTAACTAGAGAAGAAGAAATAACAAGAAGAGAGAGAGAGAGAGAGAATTTTATTTCAGTCGAGAAAACAAATGTCAAAACTGAAAATATCTTCAACACTAAACGGCTTACACTTATTACAACTGGGCCGGGTTAACAATACAAATGTGACACTTAACTACAAAGTTTACAAAAAATAGAAATGGTCCAATACTAAGTGGGATCAACTGATTTCGGATCAATCTCAACAAGTTATGACAAATCGAAAGGATAGCTCACAAACTCTGTCAAGTTTTTTATGATTTCACGTTGTCACTCATGATACTTCTTTATTATAATTTTAAAGCTACAAAAAATAAATTTCAAAACGATAACATCAAGCCAGACAAATTGGTAGGAATATATGTTGTATTCAATCTAGCTATCTTTTTAAATAACTCATAAACTTATTGGTTTGACATAACTTTATGCTTGTTTAATCCTTCACCAAATCCCGCTAGATTGCTATGACTTTGCATTCGGCCTTTCTTGTTATATTATTCATAAATCCTACCCAATTGACATGATTTATTGTTATATTATTCATAAATCCTACCCAATTGACATGATTTATCTATGTTGTTCAAGAAGGTGCAGGTTCTTTGAATTTGCAATTTTAATTTTGATCAAATCAGCCCAAGTTTGCTCCAAGGAATCTCAAATTTGAAACAAAACCTCCAAATACAAGCACAAATGATCATCAGTGACTAATTTAGTCAAATAAAACCAAATCAAGAAGATCTACTTTCTCTTCTTCAACAATTTTTTTAAGCACTTGAGATTTTTAAAGCAAATCAGTACATCAATCTTTGAACTAAAACTTACAAAAAAATAATCAATAATCAAACAATTTTAACAATAATCAATCAAATAGGTTTCAATTTTCACTCCAAAAAAGAATGTTAAGCTTCCAAAATCAATGGAGTATGATGTTCTTGATGAATAAGAAGAGTCGGAGAAGAAACATAATAATTGAAGGTAAAATATCAACTTCACATCATATATAATCAAAGAATGATATTTTCGCAACAAAGAAAAATGCAGGATAATACTTATAAACCAGTCCCTCAAGGGGTGGTTTGATGCACTTTTTAAAAACAATAAGAGATGGCTCCTCATTAAGGATATGCTTAGTTTAATAGAAAATGGATCAAATATTATTGAGATGATGTGGTCCCAATAATAGCTCAAGAGCTTAAATGATGTTTTGATGATGGACAAACTATGTACAAGTGAAAATTAATGTACAGGGAAGAATGAAAGAAAATCAATGTACAAGAACTAAATCCTTAACAGATCTCCAAAAGGAACTAGTAATGCAGGCACAACTGAAGAGGAACTGCTGAGAGGAACTGGTCCTTTACATGACGAGTGGGAGATGGTTTGAAGAAGTTATTTCGTGCAGATTGGGAGAATTGGAAGTTTGAATCATTCCAATTCTACAAGAAACTAGAGTTAAAAATATGAAAATATTACCATAAATTGAACACATGAAATTAGCTTGAAAATAGGAGAGATTTTCCGAATACGCGTGAAGAAGGAAATCCATGTTAAACAAGGATTGATTTCGTACAATTAATGGAACCATTCCTAGTGATTGTGTAAGATGTTGTTTTGTGATTGTAAGGGACTTCATTGATTGGGTAAAGTGATTGAAAAGAGAGTAAAGAGGAGCCAACGATTGTGCGAATTGTTGAGGAAGAGAGAGTTGGGGTAGGGGCTATTTGGAATAGTTCTTTAGGTGTACACGTCTTTGTAATCTTAAAAATTGCTCGTATTTAGTGAAAAGTTTGGGAAATTCTACAGGAGGTCATGGCCTTTCCACCATTAATTAAGGAGTTTTCCATGTGAAAATTCTTGTGTTGATTTACTTGTTCCGTAATTTACCTTCTTGCATAGCTGCTCAAAGAACCCGGTTCTTTGAATGCATAGGTCGCAACTGAACTATCAAATATACTGGAATGACTCAATTAAATCAGCTAGCCTAAAGTCAAACTTTATTAAGAGGTCTTAAATTTTTTTAGCCACAACTTTCATATATATTTTTTATTTTTAAGATGCAAAATTATTAATATTTTTTAAAATAATTCATCTTTTTTTTATAGTTCTTTTCCAGTGGACAATATAATCAATTTTTAAAATATTTTTAAGGCATCGTTTAAGAGCTTCTTTTTAAGATTATATTTAAAAGTTCTAATTCCTGGTCTTCTTTATGATTTATTTTGAGTTTTAAGTGACATGAATTATCGTTTCTAGTTGACATATTTAAGGTCTAGTGCATAATAAAAAAGAACTATATAAACCTTTGAACAATGTTTAAAAAGCACAATTTGGGCGTGCATCAATACTCGCACCAAGGCGAGGC
This sequence comes from Lycium barbarum, assembly GCF_019175385.1. Taxonomy (NCBI): domain Eukaryota; kingdom Viridiplantae; phylum Streptophyta; class Magnoliopsida; order Solanales; family Solanaceae; genus Lycium; species Lycium barbarum. Next base: position 43,606,403 of record NC_083340.1, on the reverse strand, counting down.
GAGCCAAAAATGCCTTCAAGCGAATCAGGGGCATAGTTTTGAACGTGCACATATTGGATGCTTGAGCGTACTCACAGGAACATCTCAATCATTGCAAGCGAGGCGTATGCCTGCTGAAATCTTTATAAATTCAAGTTTTATTGATATGCATTGACAGGAGACAATTTAGAGATTGCAGTGTTTTTCAGAGATTGGAACAACGCGGAGCAGAGAAGGCGTGGCCAACCAGAGGTTAATAATGAAGACAACTTTAATCATAATGAGATCCTATCATCGGGAACTAGAAGTAACTGTGAGGAATTTGACCACAATATTTCGATTCTAATGGAAGAACTTCGTGAAATATTTAGAAAATCAAGAAAAAGTTTGGTTCAATATGTAATTTTATTTTTAATGCAAATTTTACTATGTAATTTGCAACTTCTAACTTAAAATACAAAGATGCAAATTAGAAACTGTATTTTAAACATTTCAAATTTCTATTAAATACACTTAGATGCTATTACTTTTGACATTATTTTCCACACTCTTGTTCAAATATTCAAGTGTTTAAACACAATATAGAAGACCCAAATCCACGTCCCCTCCTCCCCCCCCCCCCCTCCCCAAACCCTGCCCACCATGAAGCAGGATAAGGGACGGGATGGGCCCCTCCCCAATCCCCCTCCACCCCGATCCCCCCTTTTCCGCCATCCCTCCCATCCCAGTCCCCAATCCTGTCTCGTCCTGTCCTATCCGTTCCATTCCGTCCCCTTGGCTGCCGCTATCCCTACACCTAATGGTGGCATTTTGAAAAAAATACAACAACAACAACAACAACATAGCCAGTGTAATCCTACAAGTGAGGTATGGAGAGGGTAGCATGTACGCAGATCTTAGTCCTACCTTGGGAGGTAATGGTGACCTTTTGATAAACATAAACAAATAAATAAAGGTAAAAGACGGAGTAATTTTAAACTATTAGGGAAAATCTCATCCTATTTTCACATCACAGAGAGATAAATCCTAACATACAAAATCATACTCCATCCGTCCAATTTAGGTGGCACTTTTCTCTTTTCGAAAGTCATTTTAACTAAACTTTAATGCTAATTTGGATTAGATAAACACAATATTGTAAGATTAAAATTTATATATTTGAAAACTACATAAAAAGTACTATATGTTGCAACTTTTCTCGTATCAATTTGGTGAAAAACAAATACATATTAAGATGTTCATCAAAGTTCGAAAAGCGAAAAGTGCCACATAAATTGGAACAGAGGGAGTAATACATAAGTAATATGTGGACCCCACAGCCCCCACCAATGTGTTGGGCTGCCGGCCGCCATGATAAATATCCTTGAAATCCATTACAAAAGAGCACGCCTGCCCTACTAACTAGTTAAACTAAGAAACAAACCTCCCCAAATTCATTCATTTGATCCATTTCATCATAACATACGAAAACATAATACATTTTGTGCTCATCTAGTGTACAGTGTATTGTTTCTAGGACCAGCTGCACATAATAGTATTATTGCCTACCAACTAAACCCATTTTATGAAGCATATCTTTTGATTCTTGTGTACAATCATGGCTATCCACATACATTACATCATTTAGTCCAACCTCTGAGCTTGGTAAGAGAAACTTTGTAATACCATCAAATGCTATAAACTAATGACATTTTGAACCTTTGATGTGGACCTTAAACGTTTACAATTCCACGTTTCTAATATACTTTTGGAGGGGAATAAATGGCAAAAACGACAATAATCGTCCTTGTTATCTCAAATTTTGATCTCTGAAGTTCGCAAGTGAAAATTTTATATGTAAATCTGAGATAATATAAATTGAAAAATAATAATTCTCGAAGATATCTTTACATAAAATTGACAAAACAATTAGTACAGGTCATTAGCTTAATCACAAGGAGTGGAATGGTGAAGACAAACATAGAACTAGGGCGAAGTTGTAACAAGGTAGTCTTGAAAGTGCTCTACGATGAATTCTAAATATTATAGATCAGGCTCAGTTAAGCTTCACACTGATAAATAAATATTTTCTTAATTTTTTGATTCAATATATTTGGTGAAACTCGGTTAAGCTTGACAAGTAAAAGATATATATGTTTTCTTGATTCGATACGTACATATTGGTAAGACTTGATTAATCCGTACACGTGAAAGATACATATTGTTTTGATTTAATACATATTTGCTGAAGGGCAATGACCGTATCGTTTAAACATTTAAGCATGAAAATTCTTTTTCATAATGGGTGGCTGCGAAACTCGAACTGAGGACCTTTGTCTACTCTAAATACAATGATAAATGCTGTGATCAATTTTTTTAATTTACATCAGGTGGGAGGTAGAGGAAAGGAGAAGGGAATGTTATGCCATTGATGGGGTTTGAACCTTCCAATCTCAATTATGGAAGGTAGGGAGCTCACAAAATGACCAACCCTCAGCCCCATGGGTGTGATCATATCATCTAAATTTTAATTAAATAGCTCTATAAAATCCTCAAAACTGAGGAGACTTAATTTTTTACTGTTCTCACTTCATGTTATCATTCAACAATAAAGGGACGGGTTAATCAAGATTATTTTCTTCAAAAAAAAAAAAAAAGAGTATTACAAATCTGACTTTCAAATAAGAGTTTAACACCCATCACCTTACAATATTAAAAAAAAAAAAATCTTTACACAATTCACTATAATTTCTTATACAATAAAGTTTTTCCATGTTGTACATTTCACCTTTTTTCCATGTTCACTCTCCATTGACCCATAAAGAAGTAGATATATAGTCTTGTAAGTTGTAACCATGTAAAAGGTAAAATTTGAAGACACATAAAAAATAAAAGATTGATAAAATTTTATTATTGTACGTATTAAATAACTTACCATGTTTATTTATGATGAAATCCAAATATATGTAGAGGTGTCAAAATGGGCTGGCCCAGCCCAACCCAACCCAGCCCTAAAGGGCCAAAGAATTAAATGGGTAAGACGGGCTGACCCTTTTAATTGAAGGGCCAGCAAAATGGCAACCCAACCCGGCCCTAAGCGGGCCGCGGGCTAGGACGGGTCAGCCCTTTAAGTTTTTCGTCTTCCGAAATAACATTTTCTAAGTGATTTTTGATACAATTTGAACATGAAACTTTTACAATATGAAATAGAATCTTCTACCACCCATTCTAGCGCAAATCCATATCATAAAAGAAAAAAATTCAAGAGAACAAATAAAAATATTATTTTTGATCCCTAATTCAGATCACGTTCAAAAGAAATTAAACACAATATAAATTCTAAGACTAAAACGTATTACTCCAGTTTCTAATTTACTACTTAGTAGTAAGTACATTCTTTATTCTCATTACTTTTTATCTTTTTGTTTAATTTACTTATATTTTTTTTTAAAATTAATTAATTTATTATTCTTTTCTGGCCTCAAGGGCTGGCCTCAACCCAACCCTTGAGGCCGGCGGGCCAAGAGAGGCTGGGTGAGCCTCACTTCTATATAGGCCAAAAAAATCTTAACTCAACCCCACTTAAATAAAGGGTTGGGTTGGGCCGGCCTCGCGGGCCAAGCCCATATTGACAACTCTAAATATATGTGGTTAAATAACTTATATTCATTTATTGTACAATCCAAATATATATGGTCAAGTTTTGCGAAGACAATCCAAAAGAAAAAATTAGTAAAACTTTATTAATGTAGATAGGCATGTAGATAATAAGTAACTTGCCTTGGTTAATTGATCGTGTAACCCCAAATATTTATGGTCAATTAATTAAGATTTTGATAATTTTAGTTTATTTCGTAGGTAAGTTGATAATAATTTATCAATCTATACAGTTGATTAATCGTGCAACATGTAATAGTTTTTTGGAATAGTGACCCTTCCTCTTCATAAAGAATTACTAGGGGCCCTTTGATAGGTGAGATCAGAAAAATAATAATTCTGGTATAAAATTTGGGATTATTTCAGCTGTGTTTGGTTGACAATTTATATGCTGGTATGAGTAACAAAATTTTTTACGGATCTAAAATGGACTATATATATGGAGATAAAATAAGTAATAAATCAGGATAACCTTGATTTTGATTTTACTCTTTATTTTCTTTAAAAACAAGTATAAAATTATAAACCTTTATAATATATCCAATATATTTCATTATTTTTTTATTAGAGATAATTTCATATACATTCCTCGGGTTTGGCTTCATAAAAGTAATCTCCTGGGTGGTTTAAGATATGCTATTTTTTCCTTTTTAATAGACTCTTCTAGTTAATGTAAAAGGGTTAAAAAAAATCCCTAACTTATTGATTTGGTTCAAATATCCCTTCCACCTATTGGATAAAAAATGTTTTGACGTTATTTTTTGAATTAAAAATGCCTTTAACCTATTGAATTTGGCTAGAAATATGTACCCATTTGGATAAAAAATGTCCTCAACCCTATTTTTTTGGCTTAGGAATACCCCTAAAACTAAGGATTGACTAATTGACTAGACGAGATTTTATAAAAGCCACGTGATAGCTAGTGTATAATTAGTCCAGGTATTAATCCAATATAAATTAAATTACCGAACTCATATATATATTGATCCAACCAACCCATATAATTAAACTCGAATTCCTAATTATTACTCTAATCTCAATTTCTTTCTTCTTCCTAACTAACATATTCCTTCAATATTATTGTATCTTTTAACTACGTATGGTGACTTTTTTATGTACACTTTGGAGGGAACAAAATTAGCAAGGTGTTACTGATTATGGATGTGACTAATTTCAAGCAGAACAAAGTATCTCAGGTAGTCGTTATTACATAAATTAACTTGCGAATTCCTTTAACTGGATATTTACTGCATTATTGAGCTGTGCAGACAACCAATGGAAGGATAAAAAACAGAAAGATATTCAGAAATTAAAAGATACGCTCTTGATGTTTGAAGGCCAGTATTAGGTGCTAGTTGTTATTGATCTTGAAGTCATTGATTTTATTATTTAGCTAATTTTATCTACAACAATTAAAATTACAGAATTATAGTTAAAAAATACAATAATATAGGAGGATTACATGAGAAAGAAGAAAGAAATTGGAATAGGGTTTATATAATTAGCAATTCGGGTTTATTCATATAGGTTGGTCGAATCAATACGTATGAATTGAGTAATTTAATTCACATTTGGTTAACACCTAGATCAATTATACAATGCCATGTGATTTTCTTATAAAGTCTCATCCAGTCAACGAGTCAACCATTAATTTATGAGTAATTTTAAACAAAAAGAATAACAATAAAGGTGTTTTTGGTCAAATAGGTGGAAGGAGCGTGTTTTTGAGCTAAATTTGAGGGGCATTTTAAGCCAAGAAATAACGTTGAGGGAATTTTTGGTCCAATAAGTGAAAGAAAAGTTTTGGTCCCTTTTCCGTTTAATCAATTAAATCTGCAAACATCTTTTTTCAAGAATAAATCAACCACTCACACACACATATAGCAATAAATGCAATAATTTAAAGCATGTCGTCCCTAAATTTTTGAAAAGATCCAATTATATTCCTGATCGATGTGGTTTGCACCGTTAGTGCGAGAGGCAAATTTGAACCTTTTTAATTATATGGTATATTTGAGACAGAAGATATCATTGGGGGTTTCTATGAGCCGACAATTAGTTGACGAAGGACATATAAGATAAATCACAACCGTTGGGAGCATTTTTTTGCCCTTAACCGTTTATGAGACAAGAATTTATGCTGATTTTCCTTACTAAGGACACCCATTAAATAAAGTTGTACAAATATATACCAGGATTTCTTCTCTTCCTCCCCCATCTTCGATTTTCTTCATATGCAGTGTAGTAGCAAATTGAAGAATCATTATTTATCTATGATTGTTTTGGATTAGTTTTGGTTGAAAAAACTTGAAGAACATCATTGTTGAGTTTTAATGAGCTTGTCTATAGAAGAATACAAAGTTGGTCTATTAATTTTCGAAGGTATGATATTGTTAGGGTTTTGTTATATCCCATATTTTTATATGTCGAGCTATTCGCAAGAGAATCGACTCAAGTTAAAGATGAGATCATTTTCGGGCTCGAAATAGAATTTTTTCTTTTATTTCCGATCTCTATTGGGAAATAAATTGTTTATAAATTTTACTTGGTGTAAAAATATTAATGGAAGTTGGGATTAATTTACCATGATTAGATTATTAAGTGGGGATTAAAAATTTAATTAGTCATTAAACAAGTCACTAGTGCACTAAGTGGGCCCCACCAAGACATGTGACCAAATTTAATTGGCTCAAGCCTTGAGTGGGACACTTGTCACTCTTAGGGGCTGCCTATATAAGGAAAAATCTGATGTTTAAGTGTTCATTTTATCATCTTCAACATTACAAGAAAAGAGAAAAACCTAGAGATAGAGAAGGGGGGCTCACGGCCATGGTGAAAAAAATCCATGTTCACTAAGCTTGGTCCAATTAATTTTTCCATGGTGTTGTAAATCAAATGGAGGTCTTTGGGAACATGAATTGGTCCTTGAGAGCAGCAAGAATGGTCTTTAATTGAAGCCATTAAATTCAGCAAATTAAGGAGCAACTTGCTAAGGTAAGAGTTGATTATTTTTCCATATGTTTTAGGACAAATTTGCTTGTGTTGTGGATGGTTTGAATGTGTTATGGTGAGTATAAATGAATGAAAATCATGAAATTATGTATCTTGATATTGAAGCATGGTTGAAGCCACGAAATTATGTAGCTTGATGTTGAAACATAGTTGTAACTTGGTAACATGAATTGTACGAATGTTGGAATGTTGTTGAATGGCGTAGGGGCTGTTTTAATTGAAATTTGCTGAACTGATTTGAGTTAATATTTTGGTTGTTGTAATCATGGATTATGTGATGAGAATGAAGGAATTTAATGGTTAAAGTTGGAGTAAAAAAAATTGTTGTGAGTTGATGTAAGAATTATAGAGACAATAATGTGATTTACTTGCATATGAATGGATGATGTGGTGTCGTGTGGCTGCTGTTGTATTTCCCTGAAATTTGCTGGAAATATTGTGTAACTTGTTTGGAATGTCCTTGGACATTGTTAGTATGGGTTCGGGTTAGTATGTGAATATATAAGCGTCGATTTTGGCTTGAACGTAAGTAGTTGAATTGAATTTATGTAAGTTGTTGAATAATGGAAAAGAAAGCTATTATTGTTATTTTGTCTTTCGGATTGGTTGTTGATGTTGTTAGGTTGGTTGTTGTTGTTGTTGTTGGTTGATATGGCCGAATCAAATTCTCGGGGTAGCCTATTTACAGGGGAAATGCTGCCCAAATTTCTGTAGAATTAAGGGCGAATTTGGAATTTAATGCCCAAAAAGTCTTTAGCTAATGTTTGGCATTTTATGGCTTGTTTGTAGACCTTGGGCAGCCCGAATCATAGGTTGGATTTAGCTTGAGTTTGGATCGTATTGGAGAGCGTTTGAGGTATGTAAAGTAATCTTCCTTCTTCGGCATGCCTTAGTTAAAATAGGCTATGATATAAGCCTCGAGGAAACTCTATTCTCACAATCCGAGCATGTTTATGAATCGCATTTGTTCTTTGGCATCCTTGCCTTGTCATGGCAAAACGTTGATCCTTATGTTCTTGGAATCCATAATTTGTAAAGATTACATGAAAGCTGATTTTTGTTTTAAAGTTCATTCTTTAGCGATTCCAAGACTTCAAACGCCCATAATTTCCTCAGAAAAGCTCGGATTGCTTTGAAATTTTCGTAGGAGTTTGTATGATATAAAATGAGTATGTTTTTCATAGGCGGGCTCAGTTCAAGTCTATACTCGTCTGTGGGTCCCGCGACGCCCTTTTTGAAATTCGACAACTTTGAAACAAAAAGTGATAATTTTTATTCTGATTTCGAATATGACTATTTTACTTATCCTTCAGATTTATAATAATTATTTTATGCATATGATTCCTCACTACTCCGCTCGTGCCTACTGTGATATCGTTCACCGGTTCCCGGGCCGGTTCTGTTGTCGTGCGCTTTGTGATACATTCCGGTGTTATGCTGTGATTATGGTTCACCGTGCTCCTCGCTCGAGGGCCGGGTTCCACTTATGTTTGGCGTTATGCTGTGTTTGGCGTTATGCTGTGTTGTGATGTGTGACGGGGATTCGGAGATTTGAAACTTTCTGGTGTTATGCTGTGTTGTGGCGCCATCGACAGGCGGGCGACCACATTTTCCAGTGCCCTATGCATAATTTATACTTTGGAAATAAACATTTTGATATGTATTATTTTCTATATATCTGATTCGATTATTATTCAGATTTATTTCTGTACCTTCTGCTTTGCATACTCAGTACATATTTCGTACTGACCCCCTTCTCCGGGGGCTGCGTTTCATGCCCGCAGGTGCAGACGCACACCCTGGTGATCCACCTGTTTAGGACACCCTTTCTGCTATTCGGAGTGCTCCTCTCTTTCCGGAGCTTATACTTTTGGTATATATATTTATTAGTGCATTTGTATATATTCGTTCATGGGTACGGCGGGGCCCTGTCCCGTCATATGATTCTGTCGGTCTGTTTAGAGGTCTGTGGACATGTTTGTGGGTTAGGGTCTTTCTGTATAGATGTATGTACATGTCGTTTGGGCGATCCCATACGCCGAGGCGGTCGGTCCGCATATGTTGTTTGGGCGATCCTATACGCCGAGGCGGCCGGTCCGCATATGTTTATATATTGCTTGGTTAGCCCTGTGTGGCTTTTGTTGGTATTTTCTGCGTGCAGGGTATATTGGATAGTTCGTAAAACAAAGGAAACTCTGTCGAAATTTTCTGGAAATTACCTAAATTTGAAATAAAGTCTTGTCGGCTTCCGCCATATACTAGAATGAGTTGATAGAATTTGAGATAATATTTGATAGATGGGTTCGGGTGCCCAGATCGGGCACTAGTCACGGCCTACGGGGTTGGGTCGTGACAGGTTTGTTCTGAATTTCCTACCTTATTTAAATTTTATCATAATAATGTTTTACTTCAAAATGAATTTCTAGGTAGAAAAGATTTTCTTTGTGGAAAAGGATTCTACCATATTTATTCCTTTTCTTGTAGGAGAAGATTTAGACTTCTATAAATGTAAGATTTGTTCTTCTCATTCACAACACAATAGCATCCACAGTATAGTCTCTAAAGGAGTTTGTTTAGGGAGTGATCTTTCTCTCGATAGTTTTTATGCTTTCTTTTATACGGAGTATTAGTTTTTCATGTAGGTCGATTAACCAAATAATATCAAAGTATTATACATCTTAGTATAGTTTTCTTTGTTGTCCGATTTATTGCCGTTAAAGTTTGCAATTATTAGTTTCCGTATGAAGCTCTAATTATTTTGATCTCAACAAGTGGTATCAGAGTCGATGATTCAACCAATGGTTTAGCGGGTTGAAGACAGGTTCAAGGTGTGTTCAAATCAAGCTGCAATCAATTTCACGATAATGTAGATTTTGTCCAGAGTACTACATGTTGAGATGAAATTTGAACCATATTTTCAACATCCCTGCTGCTGCATCATTAAAAATAAAGCAAAATATTCTTAAACCATAATATTTTTAATCTTATTTTTAATCATGACAAGCAGTAGTGGTAAAGATTATGTGAAGATGAAAAACCAAGATTATTTTGACAGAAAATTCAAGCCAAGGGGAGATTTGGTAGGGTTTGCCCTGAATTTCCTACCTTATTTGAATTTTACCATAATTGTGTTTTATTTCGAATGGGATTTCTTGGTAGAATAGGTTTTCTTTGTGAAAAAGGATTCTACCATATTTATTCCTTTTCTTGTAGGAGAAGATTTAGATTTCTATAAATAGAAGATTTATTTTTCTTATTCATAACACAATAGCATCCACAATGTAGTCTCTAAAGGAGTTTGTTTAGGGAGTGATCTTTCTCTCAATAGTTTTTATGCTTTGTTTTATATTAGTTTTTCATGTAGGTCAATCAACCAAATAATATCAAAGTATTATACGACTTACTATAGTTTTCTTAATTTGTTGTTCGATTTATCGCCGTTAAGATTTGCAATTATTAGCCTCCGCATAGCGCTCTAATTATTTTGATCCCAACAGATATTACGAGGTTGAATATCAATTCTGGAGTTATTTAGATCACCATTAAAGCAAAATGTGTAGATGAAATTTCTAAACAACAAACTATGTGATTGTCCGGGGTTTTTGGCTAAATCTTGAGATCGCCAAGTTTTTCATCTACAAATACAGAAAAGACCCTGGCGATTTGTCAAGATTTACGGTAAAAATTCCGCCGATCACCATATTTTAATGTTAAGACAAGTCTTCTGACTAAAATACTCGCAATTCGTTAGAATTTGTGAGCAAAATTCCGATGATCACCATAATTTATTGTTAAGAAAGTCTTACCCAATATCAAATAAAAACATTGCCGACGCTAGAATTTTTCTGTCACATTTAGCGAAGCAGTTAATTTTACACTGTATTTTCTTAACAAGGTCAAATTTTAAATAGCAGCATCGAAGAATCTTATTTGTACAAATAGCTCTTTCTAAGATTATCGCTTAACCAACCATCCGAGAAGAAAATACAATATATTAATTCAGTGATAGTTAATCCTTATATACAATTTCTTCATCATAATCAACCTTAACAAAGTTGAAGATCATATAAACAAAATTAGGACAGGATATAGTGGGATTATAGTTTTCCCGCACCACATGGGGCTTTCACCTGTCCTCATGATATTATGTCATCTACGTCGTCTTGTGCTCCCGCATGTACTAAAGTGGGACCCCATAAGTAGTCATGCGCAAAGAAAAAACAAAAACAGTATTTCTTATTTTCTAATCCTAAATAATTTTTGGAATATAATGCGCATGCCTTTTGCCTATGCAAACATATATCATCAAAATCCCCACATGCCAACACTTGTACTAGGTGGTCAACTATACCCCATATTTCCTGGTATGTAATTAATTAATATCCATGCATTATTAAAAATGGTTCCTTATGTAAGAACTAGCGTGGCTTAACAAATTATATATTTTTTTAATTTAAAAGATTATCAAAACTTGCAATCGTACTTTCAAAGCACTTAAAATACATTCGGGTCAAACCACTCCTAATAGTTAAAAGATTTACCTCAATTAGATATGGTATCACTTGTAAAAAAGAGTTAGTATGTAAATCCGTCTAAACCGAGTTTGAATGATGTTTATGTGATAAGAAATAGAGAAGTAGTTTTGTGTTATAAATTTTAAAGTTGGATGATTATTATGTAATAAAAATTATATTTTGGGTATAATTAATAATCTTAAAGTTGGATTGATGAAATTTACCGCCTTATTTCATGGTCTTATGCTCAGGGCCAGCTCAACGTCTTGGATGGCCTAAAGTCAAATCTAGATGAGACGCCCTAGCTTTTCTTTTAAAAAACTTCTTAAATATTTTTATTATGAAGTTTATTTTTCTAACTGGTGCAATAAACACGGGTAACAAATATATTAGTGCTTCTTCCCCTTTTTAGTTAAAATCATACCTTTTTACTTTTAAATACTACTCTCTCCGTTCCAATTTATGTGATACTTTTCACTTTTCGGGAGTCAACTTGACTAAATTTTTGAAGCTAAATTTGATTAGATTAACTCAATATTTTAAGATTAAAATTTATATATTTGAAAACTACATCAAAAGTATTAAAAGTTACAACTTTAGTTCATATAAATTTGGTGAAAAAATACATCTTAAAATGTTAGTCAAAGTTCATGCAATTTAATTTTTGGGAAGGAAAAAAGTATCACATACATTAGAGCAAAGGGAGTAATTTTTATTTAAAAAATGGAGTAATATTCATAAACCTATTGGGGGACTAAAGCCATTTTTTTTGGCTGCCTTGCCCTTTAGCCGGCACTGCTTATACTCCTTCCATTTCAATTTGTTGGTCTTACATTTTTTTTTTAGCCCGTTCAAAAAAGTTTTTTTTTTTTTTACAACTTTTTAATTTTAACTTTCCACATGTCATGTTTAAGACCATAGATTAAAGAACATTTTGGCACATTCTATATATCTATTAGTTTAAAATCTCAAGTTTTTTTTACTTTAAACTCCGTATCAAGTCAAAATCAGACAAACAAATTAAAATGGATGGAGTATATGGATTTCCCATTCTTCTTTGTAATAACAAAAATTTACTACTAGAACTCTCAAGGGAGATTCTAAAGTGAGAAATGCTAATCACAATATAATAAAAACAAGTCAATCACTAGTCCTTTTTTTTTTTTCGGGGCATGCAGCCACTAGTCCTTGTTTACTCGTTACTAGTTAGGTCCCTTGTCAATTGTCCTCACAGAACTCATATCCATTTTGAAAAAGGGAATAACTATTAAATAAAAATTAGAATATTCTTTTTATTAAAAGAGGGGATTCTGTGTTTATTATTTATTTATTTTTTGTCAAAAATGCAAACTTTGTGAGCTAGGATTTAACTATAAAAGGGTAGTCACGTTAAGCACTTTGGATCATCCCTCACACAAAACTCGTTTATCCCTTGCCCCCAACGTCTCTTAGATCTAAAAACTGATATTCTTCTCCATCTCTCTTAATTCTTCTTAATTAAGTTTTTAGAGCACCATGGGAAGTGAAGCTTTGGAGTTTTTTTCTTGTGAAAATGGTTTTTGCTATGAACCAAAACACATAACTATGGAGGAGAGTGATCTTCCTATTCATGATGGTTCTTGGTTTGAAGAAGAGATTGATGTTGATCTCAAATGGTCTTTTGCTTTGAACAGGTATATAAAAACCCTTCATAATTAGTTTCATCTCCATTCAGATTGTTGCGGTATATAAAGTTAAATTCCGTAAAATCGGATTGTTTCCTCAGTAGCGTTTGGTATGTTATAAAACACGTTACAAAACTTTTAAAGTTGTTTATTTTCCCATGTGCCTTTTTTATTATCATGGATGATTATATCATATTAATTTTCATGGAGATTTTTGAAGGACTCTATAAAGCATGTTTTTTTTATTATGAATTTGTTTTTGTTTCCCCCTCTTTCTTGTGCATACGTGCTTACACCATGGTATATGGACGTCACTTCGAGGAGTCATGTAAGCAACATGACTTGCCTACCTTAGAAAATACAATTTGAAAGGGGGGTGGGGGCTTCTTTTCTTTTCTTATATTCATTGACAATCTAAAACATATTTTATATAATTAGATTACATAAAAACCAACTATATAAATATTTACATTATATATGAGTCAGATAAGAAAAGGAAAATGAAAAATTTGTTGGAGTCGCGATTAAATTGCACCGGGAGTGTAAATATTTTTTAAAAGATCATTGGATAAAACTTTAATTCCTTCTTATAAAATGACAGTCGAATGGAAGAAATATCATAGCCCTTCTTACAAAGACTTTCTTTTGTCTAAAGTTTTCATCTTTTCATTTATGATTTTGATGACTTTCTATCTTCAAACGCCCGAGAAGATACGATTCAGTTGACGTAAATTTCTATTAATGATGTTCATATCCAATTTACAGATGGCCATAATGTAATTCTTAGGTCCCCCCATAAAGATTAGCACCATAATCTATCTGAAAGATTTTGTCAGACAATTTTTTTTCTTTTTCAAAATTGTAAAATCCACGTCACTCATAAAGAAATAGTACTAACTTGTATCATTTTCACACTTGTCAAACTTATTTACTCCCTCTCTTTCAAAATATTTATCATCCTTACTAAAAATATTTGTCTCAGAATATTTATCGTTTTATTTACCCAAGATAAAATTATGTAACTTTTTTCCATTTTACCCTTTGTATTAATTACATCAATTAACTGATTTTATGAGTTCACACCAACATTTAAGAGGTTTTATCATTAATGGAGTAAATATTTATTGAGGAGAGAGAACATGATGAAATATTTTAAGAGGATAAAATAGTCAAAATACTATCCTTATAAATGCTTTCTTAACGGACATTTAAATGAAAAATGCGATAAATATTTTGAGGCGGAGGGAGTATTTATTTATCTATATTGTTGGTGTTAGATTTGGATAATGGCTTAGATTTGGATAATGGCGTGGCATTGAATGATAATTAATTATTTGACTTTTATTGTTTTTACTAGTGTGCTGCACAAAGGAACAAGCGAGTACCAAGATATTGCTCTTTTGGACACCAAGCATTTCGGGAAGGTTGATACAAATAATTTTATTAATTTTAATTCTCTTTATTTTTTTCAATTTGCCAAAAAAAAAAAAAAAAAGAGGTTGACCCATACTTATATATATATATATATTTGTGCTAGTATTGTTATTAAAATATATGCATGCATGTAGGTATTGGTGATAGATGGGAAGATGCAGAGTGCAGAAGTGGATGAATTTATATATCATGAATGTCTCATTCATCCACCTCTCTTATGTCACCCAAAGTGAGTATTTAATTAATCATTCCTTAAGCATGCTTAAGGATATATGCATTTCTAACCTTATCTATAATGATGCCCTTTAATTGAGTCCTACTCGGCACTAGCTAGCTAGAATTATAATATTTAATTATTTGATTCAACCAAAATCTGAATATTTTTATCATGTATAATTATCAATTTTGCAGCCCCAAAAATGTGTTCATAATGGGAGGTGGTGAAGGGTCTGCAGCAAGGGAAGCTCTCAGACACAAATCTATGGAGAAAGTTGTCATGTGTGACATTGATCAGGTCAATTACTTACAAAATGAGGGCAAACTAGCTAGAAAGAAAACAAAGGCGAAAGGCCAATAAAAAACTATATATATAGTTGTCTCTAGTAGCTTAATATATAGTTCAAATTACAATAAAGGCCTAACAAAAAATTCCTGCGTGGCTTGTCTAATCCAAACTCCTGTTTTTAGTTCCATCAAAGTATTACACCTCTAATATATTAGGAGATACCGACAGATGATTACTTTACTGGAAACTAACCCCACTAAAAACAAGTGATGTTGATTCAAGAGAGAAGTCAAAAGAGAATAGTTATCCTCTTTTACTGTACCAACTTCTGACTCTGCAAAAGAAAGAAGAAAAAAAGAAGTGTAATAGACGTATGCTGTTTAATATGGATAGCTGGAATTCTTATTAAAAAATGTCTAATAGAATTTTTTTTTATTTTTACTTTCTTTGCAGGAGGTTGTTGATTTCTGCAAGAAGCATCTCACAGCAAACCATGAGGCTTTTGGTAACAAGAAGCTTAACTTGGTCATTAACGATGCCAAGTAAGCATTCTTTCTTTCTTTTCAACCATAATACTTTTATGATATGATAATGGAGCCAGACTTCTTTAGTGTATAAACATATTAGTAAGAGCTCGTTGGGTAGGAGGTTTTAGCTTAAATAGTCAAGGTATTAGATGTGGTATTATTTAATACTATGTTTGGTTAATATTTTGGGGCGTGTATAACTAATACATAGATTATTTAATAAACCAAAGGGTGGTATTATCTTATCCCACCACCACCATGGGATAACTTGTCCATGGATAAAAAACTAAAATGACAAAATTAGCCTTGTTTTGTTTCAAGAAACCTATAAAGGCCAAGCCTCCAAGAGTATAATTGTAACAAATTATTTCTTAAATTTTAAAAATAAAGAAATATTCAAATGGTATCTTTTGTGTCCAATTTTAGTGCAATAAACCAAACACCCAACAAAAATAATCTCTGTATTACTAATTCATGTATTACTAATCCCTGTGTTATTAATCCATGTATAACTTGTCTTTGAACCAAATGACCACTAAGAGTATATAATTTGAACCGAAGACAATAAGCAAATCGACAGTCTATGAGGTACATTCGATGTTCAGAATCCACTGGTCCAACTAATTCAAATGTGTGTCATAGAACTAGCCCATAATCCACGTCCATGAGATAATTAAAGTCATGGTAAGGTCTGCGTACACTCTATCTTCCTCAGACCCCATTTTATGGGATTTCACGTGCTATGTTGTTGGGGGAATTCGCATTAATGCCCTTATTTTGGGGTGGTCTTTAATTTTTGTCCATCAAAATGAAAGTATTTAACTTTTTCCCTTCGCCTAAAGCCTTAGGGTTCCGGGTTCGAAAAAATTCGCCACGCAGAGGTTGGCTGCAAACTATGCCCAATCATTGGGCATAGTTTGCATGCAAAACTCTCCTTAAGGCAGAGTTTGCAGGCAAATTATGCCTGATGGGGCAGAGTTTGCCTGCAAACTATGCCTTATGGTAGAGTTTTGCAGGCAAACTATGCCTTAGCAAACTCTACCTTAAGGAAGAGTTTTGAGCAAAACTCTGCCTTGCGAATCCAAGTTCTACCTGACGAATTTTTTTAAAATTTTTGACTGAGCGGGGTTTCGAACCCGGAAACTAGGAGTTTTGGGCGAAGGACCAAAATTAAAAAACAACAATTTGAGGGGAAATAATTAAAGACCAGTGCATTTAAAGGGCACTCTGCACGAAAAAATGATGTTGTATGGTAGGCCTAATTGGGCTAAGACTTATGTGAGCATAAATCAGGGCAAGTCTTGGTTTTGGCCTAACATCTTTAATTCATGGATGGCCTTGAAGGTTTAATTAGTGATCCAAGTTGACTTTATCCTATGTTATTGACTCACTGATTTGATTTTGCATGAATGAAGAGCTGAGCTAGAGCAGAGGCAAGAAAAGTTTGATATCATAGTGGGGGATTTAGCTGATCCAGTTGAAGGAGGACCTTGTTACCAACTTTACACCAAATCTTTCTATAAAAACATCCTTAAACCTAAGCTTAACGACAATGGCATCTTCATTACTCAGGTTAACTCTTCGTTCTTCGTTATTGTCACTGTTACATCACATCTATAGTATCCACTCATATTGAACTGAGGCAAAAATATTACTATATATTTATACTGTCATGTGTAGAAGTTAAATCTTTAGCCATGCGCTAACCTTGCTAGTTAATCCACAGGCTGGACCAGCAGGGGTTTTCACACACAAGGAAGTTTTCTCATCCATTTACAATACAATCAAGCAGGTTTTCAAATGTTAGTCTTCATCTGGTTGCAACAATCTCTTTTTTTTATTTTAACGGCTTGGTTAAATGAATAAAAGTGAGTTTTGACAGTTTTTTCCTACATAATTTTTATGTTGATGCAGATGTGCTGGCATATACAGCTCATGTACCCTCTTTTGCTGATACTTGGGGATGGGTTATGGTTAGTAGTGAATATCGGATTTACTCCAAATTAAAAAATTAATTCAATATTGGCAGACCAATAGTTCTAACAAATTTGACACTAAGTGCAGGCTTCTGACCAACCATTCTGCCTTGATGCTGGAAAACTGGACAAGAAAATAGCAGAAAGGATTGAAGGGGAACTGTTATATCTTAATGGTGCTTCTTTCTTCTCTTCCACCATCTTGAACAAGACCGTTGCCAAGACGTAAGGCTCCATTAACAATTTCTTCTTATTTTGATCAACAAGATCGCCTTTTATTCCAGCGATACTTATATATATTTTTGTTATACTTTAATGTTAACAGGTTGAAGAATGAGAGTCATGTGTACACTGAAGATGATGCGCGGTTCATTCATGGACATGGAGTGGCATTTAGAAATTGAAGGCAACAAGGTTTTCTGGTGGGGGAACTGTACAGCCAAATGTTTGGGAAGCAAAGGAATATGAAGTAGGGGTGTTGAAACATTGAGAGTTCTCTCAAAGATATTTGTTACTTAGTAGTTTTTGGTTTGGTCAGCATCATAGGCTTAGGCTTCTTCTGGTTGTCCTATGACTATACATTTGCCGTTTGGACATGGTTTGAAACCATGGTTGGAAACCCCAAATCATGCCTTTTTGGATGATTTGGGATTTTATCCCATGGTTTGGAACCATGAGATGAAATCGCATGTCCAAACGCTGATTTCATCTCATGGTTTCAAACCATGGTTTCAAATCGCATGTCCAAACCGCTACTTACTATTTCATGTAATGGCCAGATTTGGAAAGAAGAAAAAACTTTTCCTATCACAAAGAAACTTTTCCTATCACAATGACCTCCTTATTGTGTTTTACAAGAACCCCCACACCCCTTTCATAATTTTTTTTTTTATAACAGAACTGGAGAAACGCAAATGAATGCATCAATAGAAAATATCAGAATCAATTCTTGATATGTGGTTATAGTGGTGACTGATGATCACTCACTACTAAAAGCGAGCATTCATATGAAAAATGTCCTGCTAGATTCCCTGTTAGCATATGATGCAAAGATACATTCCGGAAAGAGGGAAAAAACGATCTTACTACAAAAAGAGGTTTAGAGAATAACTAGCGTCATGACAGAAAATAAACAAGAGTCTTGGGGCTTTCTTGACAAAATGTCAAGATTAGGCTAAGGGAATATGATCAATAGTCTTATTATATGGTCTCTGTCTAACTTAATTGTGAGAAAGGTCTTGATAGAAAACAGAATAGTGACTCAACACATGCAATCAAAATACTAGTTCTTAGCAAGTATATTGTGAAGAAAATCTTAGAGCAGTGAGCAGTGTTGTGGAGAAAGAAGCGAATGACAATACTCATATTGAATCCCCTTTTCTAACCAAGAAATTTGTTACTTAATGGCATCCAATACTGGGGATAGTATGCTAATATAGAATAATAGACATCTTGCTTGATTCTCTACAGACTTGCTTGCTGCAAATTAAAGACTAATTGAGATTGAGAATCGACAAACAAGTTTGGTGAGCTGTATTTTTATGGAACTTTTCGGCGATTATGGAATAGTCTTGCTGCAAGAGTAAAACTTTACTGTACACTTAATTCCGGTAACAAAATGCATAATCATCATGCTGAATCAATCTACCAGCTTCTATGCATTTTATGTAGAGGTAGTACAGCCACTCCCAAACTGGTCTACTCTCAGGAAATGTTTGGAGAGAATTTACAATAATACAACACTATATTCTCCGAAAATTGAGAAACAAGAGAAAGGTCTATTAAGAGAAAGATTTAGTCTGGGGAAAATGTTACAATTACATCTAATCACAAACCACAATAGAATTGTCCCTTTATTATGGGAATTTATCCATCATAGAGATATTAGGGGAAGAGAAGGAATTACGTCATGTATCCTTTTTCTGCTCAATCCAGAAATAAGATCGAATGTTACTCTGGTTTGTGATTGTCTCCAACACTCTCCTTAACTTTATTAATTAACACTAGAAGAACAAATATATATTGGGCTACTTACACGTGCAAACTTAAATATCCAGAAGTTCATTATGATTTCACAAGCAGTTTTTGGGCAATCTAGGTAGCCGTGATGAGGTTGTTGTGTGCCTCATGTTCCGACTTTCAGACACACACACCACTTCTCAAAATCTCTTCATTCTATATCTTCTAGAATTAATGTATATACAAGCACTTGTGAGTACTCCATTTTGCAAGACCTAAATGTGACCTGATGGAGTAAATATTAGGTGTCTATAGCTTAAAATCGATATGAAATATGATTAGACCAATTAATTCCAGATTTGGCAAATGACATTACTATCATATCCCTCTTCACACCAACGAATCCATTATAACTAAGGGTGTAACCAGCCTTATCATTTAGGTTACTACTCTCATTTTTGTATAAAATATTACACGAGTATTTACACTGTGAGCATATAAAATCTATTCATCAGAACATAGAAGGATCACAAATTGGAAATGAAGAACTACAAAATACCTCAAAATTGGTTGCACTTATTGTTGAACTAGCAACGTAGTAATATGAACAAAATTTGAAGTCATAATTTCTTGAATTCAAAATGCTTTAGTCCATTGGAAAAAGAGTACTAGCACATAGTACAAACTAGAATGGTGGAGAGAGAGAGAGAGAGAGAGAGAGAGAGGGATGAGGGTTAACAAAGAAACTTAACAGATTTTATGATAACGATGGTATTAATTAAGCCAGGGCTTAATTAACTTCTCCTAACAGGATCAAAGTTGGAAACACCAACAACAGCTCCAAGAATGGCAGTAAGCACAACACCACCTGCCACTATGCTCAGCAAGAAGTTCTTCAAAGAAGGCGACACTTCATCAGCAGCCATTGCCACATCTGGCATCACTATTGAAGCTGTCAAAGTTGCTGCCGTTAGCCCACTAATTGCCTTCTCCTTCAATGAAGCTGATATTTCAACCTTTGATGATTTTGTCACCATGTTATTCTTCAAGGATGCTTTCTTTAATGGCTTAAGAACGCATCTGATGTTGGTGGATTTTTAACCTTCTTTTGGCTTGCTGTTGTCATTGGCATAGCCATGCAAACTGATGAGGCCATTTTTTTTCTCTGATCTTTCTTTCTTCAAGATTTGTTCTCAGAGATAATAATGGAACAAAGAGGAGAAAAGAAATGGTTTTTGCATAGAGTTGAGTAAAAGACATGAGGGGTGGAGACTGGAGATTTTCTGCTTACGTGGCAATCTGATGATGTCCTACGTGGCAACTCCTAAGCCATCTTATGAGGGATAATGTTATCCAGTAAGATTGATGATTCTGATATGGAATATATAAATAAAAGGAATTTCGTTGAAGAACCAAGAGTACGACACGATGGTACAATACTGTAACGAAATATTAAGGTATTCAAATTAAAAAAGAAAAACAATTTGGATTTCAACCAAGAAAACGGAAAAATTAACAGCTTCACAGGAAGGAAAATGTAGGCATCATTTAGATGAGTTACTCCTAAAAATAATTGTCCATTGGCAATTTATGCCCATTACCATAGTTGGATTTAATTATATATAGTGATTGTCTACAATGAGAAAACTATTACACTGATAATGTAATCTAACCAATTATAGTATGAAATGAAAAGAGATAACTTTGTAATTGGAACAGAAGCAGCAATAGAAATTGGAAAGTGAATATTAAAGTGAACAAATACTTTGCAACAACAAACAAATGAAAAGGCAATAGGAATAATTTACTCATCATACGTGTTACACGATATAAATTTCCTCCCATACACCTAAATAGTGAGAAAGAGTTTCATAATTAAAACAAAATTCCTTATTTTAATAAGAGTTAGGAGTATGATTAAGTGGTAGTACTTATATTGAACTGTCGTCATTTCATATAACATAAGAATTAGGAATAGAATTTAGGAAATAGAATAAAAACTGTTTTTGAAATTTGGATGACAAAAACGAAGACCCATTGTGACCAAAATTATAAAAGTGATTCATTATAAATTTTTGATTAAGTAGTCTAAAGCTTGAACATCGAACTAGCAAGAGGACCTTATTTTCTTGTTTTTAAAGTCCCAACACTTTTGTTAGGTCTTTCATTAACAAAAATGATTTTACCAATTTATTTAACCAGAGATCTCGGGTTCGAGCCCTGGATATGAAAAAATCCTTGATGGGGAACGCTCTAGGGCTCTACATGGCGCAAATCAGGATATAATCAGACTTCAATGCAGCTACTGGACACCGAGTAGGAAATCATTAAAAAAAAAAAAAAAAAAAAAGAGAGTAGATGCACGCTAGGAGAATTAGTCATGTGTTTGGATAAACAAATTCAAGGAGCCATGAATACACTTCTTGATAAAGGAATATGTCAGCAACCAATGAGGGCGGTCATAACAAAGTCTACAAGACTATGAATTTCTTTTTCACATCCTATATGTCGTGAAGAATATGGTCAAACCGAGAGAACTATCGCATCAGCACCGATAACTTTCTAACTGGGAAGAAGAAAAGCTCAATATATTAATGATTTGGGATTATGGTAAAGGGCACTGCATCAGGATGGACAAAAGGTATCACACCATGGAATGATTAATAGCCTAGGCTCATGTAGTGTAGGACAACTAAATGCACCTCATATTTGTTGAAGTCAAGCCTTAAACGAGGCCTTGAAATCAATTTCCACTTCGACTCCTCCAAGTCAAATTACCATTTTCCAAAGTAAAAGGAGTTTTAACATTTCATATAATTCATACAACTTCACCACCAAGGGCTCAGTTTACTTTTGTCGTTTGTCATCCATCTCAAAGAGAGTTTGAAACATGAAAAGCTAATATAGGGGGTGAAAAAATAAATCTTCTTGTAACTCCTTTGCTCGTAAACACTCGAACCACACAAGAATTACCCACATACAAACATCAGGAACCGAATTTGTGAAAATTAACAAGGTAAACTTTATGTCCCTTAAAAAAGAAACTCTACTCACTTTCCACAAAATATTAGCAGAAGAAACTTTATAAATATCATTTAGAGCAGTACACAAATCTTTCAGCATTGCAGAGTCAAGTGTTTAGACTTCATCTTCACGGTTCATTGGTCAAACAAATGTAGATGAAAACCTATTGAAGTGGAAGCTAAACTTTACTATCAAAATAGATGGTATCTGTGAACTTGACGATAAAATCATCTAGTGGTCCCACTTGCTGCTCTCTGTTCGACAAGATGAACTTCCTGAGGAAGAAGATCATATTTTATATTCAGCTCATCAAACAGTTTCTTCATTTCTAGGATCAGTTCAGTTCTCCGTTTGGTCTTTTCACCAAAGTTCTGAAAGTTCATCGTATGATTGAAATAGAGTGCCATTTTTATCTTGTTCATATTCTCAATCTCCTTCACCACCACACTGTGATTAGGATGCCAATACTGGGGAGTTCTCTCTAAGTACCTGATAGTTCAACAAGAAGAAAGGTGAAAAATCAAAAACTTGATTGAAAAATGAATGCTATTACAAGGTATAGGGCAATTACTTATACATAAAATATCCTTATCTACCATCATGTTGAGGATTTGCCTCGTCTTTGAACATGTTACAGTTTTGCCATGGGAAGAAAACTAGTCAACAACTAGTGTCCAAACTGTAATATGTTTTCTCAAACTTCAAACCTTAAACTGAAGGGCAGCCCAGTGCACTAAGCTCCAGCTATGCGCGGGGTCCGGGGAAGGGCCGGACCACAAGGGTCTATTGTACGCAGCCTTACCTTGCATTTCTGCAAGAGGCTGTTTCCACGGCTCGAACCCGTGACCTCCTGGTCACATGGCAGCAACTTTACCAGTTACGCCAAGGCTCCCCTTCAACTGACTGCCCTTTAAACCTTAAGCTGACTGCCCTTGAAAATAAAGCCTGAGCCAAATATTAGATTCATGGTTTTCAGTACTCAGCAAGAATCCTACTCTGCATGTGCAAATCAATAAAATCCACTCTTACCTCTCTCGACCAATTTCGCGCAGGAGCTTACATTTCGTGCATCAAGCTTTATGGCAGAACCCCTCCCCTCACCCCAAACTACCACCCGTCAGGGAAAAAAAGCACTAATGTTGTCTCAATTTCCCTATCTGCTTTAGTTTCATTCAGATCCTTTGCATTGGAAATCTCAGAATAGATAAGGGCAGGATTTGCTTCTCAGACTGAGATTGCCTCAAAGGAAAGAAATGCGTCCATGTGTTACCTTAAAAAAAACAAATGTGTCCATTTTAAAAGGTTCAGTATTGGCTAACCAACCACAACCAATTAAACAAATCAGCATTCCATTTGACAAGCTTCGAGTATGAATAAATGTCTACAATTAGGGATGAGCAATGTACTCCTAGAAATTGCCTCAAAGAAAAGAAACGTGTCCAAGTTATTTCAAAGTCACTGTCCAAGAAAAAAGGAAAAAATGGCCAAAGAAACGGGAAGAAAAAGAGGAACTATGATAGTAAAGAAAAGTCCAAAAGATGGAAAGAAAAAAGAAATAAATAGAATAGGCATCGAAAAGAAAAAAGGGAAGCTGCGGCAAGGAAATATTGAGAGTTCTGAGCGCCGGTTTTGTTTTAAGAAAAAAATGTAGGACAATGTGCAAAATGAGTGCTCTAGGCAACTCTCAAACCCCCAAGCTTCAAGTACCTTTGAACACCCTTCACTGCTGGGCCAAATTTGTAACTTGGACCAAGGGTGTTCAAGATTTGATACGTAGTTGTAACAAGTATTTGACCTATATACACATCAGAAAATGCAAGAAACTTTGAATTGGACGTAGATAGCCTTTTCCATCTTTTCTTATTTCAATAGGCATCTCACCCTCACCTCAGGATGAGGGAACTTCTTGGCGTTCAACTGACCACCCTTCCACCCATGTGGCTATGCCTGTGCATGGAGAATATGGTCTTGGCTTAGGTTGAAGGTCCTCACCCCGGTGCAACGGTGAAATCACTATTCCCATGTTTCATTGAGTCTATGCATTATATGTTCTGCGCAAACTAGTAAATATGTACAATGTATGTATAAAATCACTTCAAACATTAAGTTGGACAAAAGGAATTGAAATCCAATTATCAACTGAATCTTTTTAGTACGTACTTCATAGATTCTTTTAAGGGATAGACCAAAAGGGAAGACTTGGACATACATAGGCCCAACTGCACTAGGTTAGGCTCGGGGCTCAGAAAAGCCCCTAGTCGTATTAAACCACTATTCAACATTTTGAGAAAGCTAGGTTTTTTAGATGAATGTTCAACAGTAAATGTTCAGATTCTAGCGAGACTAGCTTTAATTCTCGGATTCACTTGGCTGTATTAAGAAATATCTTACAAATTGCTGTAGATGTGGATAATGCTGTTCTTTTCTCCTAATAATTTTCCAAGGAAAATTGACTACAAATACTAAAAAAAGATGAGAAAAATTTTCTACTTACTTCTTTATTTTCTCTTTTAAAGCTCCTATCTTTTCCACAGGTGTCCTGTAATCAACGGAAAACTCAAAGTTGTCACCCATATCAGGACTTCTGTAGAAATTGCTGATTGGCTTGACCGCCAGAACTGAATTTGGGTAGTATATCTTTTCATTATCAAACCTCAAGAACACTGTGGTCAAGATATTCATTTCTTCAACAGTCATCTGTCAAGTTGCAAGATAAAAGTGCAAATTAATAAAAGAAAATGCAAAACAGCAAGAAGATGTAATTAGCAGACATTACCTGAACACCATCAATGACGCATCGATCACCAACATCAAAAGGATGCATCACAAAAACAAATATAATAGCTTCAAATATAGTCTTGCAAGTATTCCCAAAAATAAAAGCAGCTACCACAAATTGTGACGACATAAAGACAAGCACTTTAGTAGTCGCTATTCCCACCAAGAGGAGCCATATGATGATTATTATGACAATCAGAATGCATGTCACAACCTTGTTCAGTTGCTTCACAGCGGTTTTTGTATCATTCAGAGCATGCGATAGAGCTCTGCGTCCTTGATAAACCTTAACCTGCAAGACATTGATATGCCAAAAAGTACCAATGATTGATATGCCAAAAATGATAAATACTCATTCCATGACTATCTCATAAAATCAACCATGCACCTAGCAAAGTCACTAGGAAGGACTCATACTTTTGACATCTAATCCACATCAGCGGATGGCTTCTATTTACTTCGATGGCTGCTTTCCTGTTATATTCTGTAGTTCATGTGCATGATGAGATTACATAGACAGAGAGAGCTCTAATTGTGCTTCACTAATCATCAGAAAAATTGTCCAGAGTTATTATTATTTTTTATTTTCTAAATCCCAACATTCTGCATCATTTTGGTAATCAAACACTAGATAAAATGGATCTAGATTATATCATGCCTAAAGCAATTGCAACCTCTAACAATATGAGCATAACTGATTTAGATTCTTTTACATCAGTTTGTCAAGCATAATCCTGGAAAATGATTAAGTTCTGAGCATACCACCCATTCCGTCAATTCTTTCCTGTCAATCTGTCCAGTTTCTGCCACATCTATCATGGGGAACACAATATCCACCTCTTCTTTAATCAAGAATCTCCGAAGGTCATACTCATCAATGTACCTACACACACAATGTGAATTAAGAGAAATAACACTAAATAAAAGAATGTTACACTCAGATTGTTACAAATTAAAACATCATACTGATGTTTCAACATGCCAGTGTTTTCTTACTTGGACCCAGGCGGCGCGACATTCCTGAAGATGTGATAGGCAGCAGCAATTGCTGCCTCCTCATTGTTGATCTCCTTATCTGCTTGCTCACATCCTGCATCATAATCAGTTTCACCAAACGAGCCAGAGATAGTGGAAAGTCCCGAGTTAGATATTACATCAACTAACATTTTCATGGTCCATGCAGACACCTTTTCTCTCTTCATCTCATGAAGCTTATTTATATCAATCACTGCCTTTTCCTTCTTTTCCTTCCCATCTTTTCCCTTCTTTGTTTTGCGGAAACTAAATTGACTGGCAGAACTGTTTGATTTCCTCAACATCTGAGCAGATTCCATAACTGGGAGCCCTGAAAGGGTCAGTAGAATATACTGATGAAAGATTGATTCTTGAATCCTGTCAAAGAATGTGTTTACATGGAAAGAAGAAGCCAATATCTTTAGCAGCAAAGTCTTCAAGAGCCACAAGAATGCACCGATAAGTAAAGCTGCAATAGTCCAGGTAATAAAATCGGTAACCTTCTCAGTAGAATGTGACCGTTCCTCATTTGAGAAAAGCAGAACCCATGTGAGAAGAACCAAGCTAAACCAAATGCAAACTTGAACACTTTTCTTTAAACCAAAGACAAAATACAACACCTTCTTCCTTAATAGAAAGTTCAATTCTATCAACAAGGCCACAAAATGTATAAACCACTTAGTAACCAGCATGCCACTAAAGGTCACCATAACAAGGACAATCCACTTCCACATCCTCAAATCCCAAAGTTTCCAGTTTTGCAACCTCTTAACCAATAAACTAGCAAGTAAAAGTCCTACAAGACAAAGAAACAACAGCCATTCAATCAGAACTTTTGTTTTAACTCTCTTATGCTTCAACTTATTCCTTGAGCTCACTTTCTTATATATCTCCTCATCTTCATCCACTCCTCCAAAAGGACCTGGTGATGCCATTAATGGTGTTCTTGGGGTTACTGATATAGATACTGTTCTTGTAGTCTCTTTAAATGTATTATTGGAACCCATTTTAGCAGTAGGGGAAGCACGGTTAGAAGATACATTTGCACATGTCTCAGTTTGTTCGTCGAACATGTTGGCGTCAATAGGTACAGATTGTTCACCAAATCTTGATTTTGGCTTCGAAAATGCAGAGGGTGCGATCGATTTTCGCCGAGTGAGAGTTTCAGTGGTTGGGATTTTGGGTGGTTTGCTATTGCTGGGGCTTGGGCTTGGACTACACCTTGCAATTTCAGGTGAAGAATCACTCACTTGCACAGTCTTTGGAATTTGTGGACCTAAAGGTGAATGTCCAACAGGACTCTTAGGATCTCTTTCATCTCCAGAGATCATGACAACCACTTCACTGGGGCTTTTCTTGTTCTCTGCCATACTCATCTCCCCACTAACTTTTGCAGCTTTATCATTTGCATCCATTCCATACCAAGTCAAACATCAAGCACCTGAAGAATGAGAGAAAGAAGATACATGTCTTGATCATTCATAAATTCATTTGGGTAGTAGTACTCCCTCCGTCTCAAATTATCTGTCGTGATTCTTTTGCACGCCCTTAAGAAATATATTAATTACGAGAGGTTTTTAACTATTTTACCCTTCATTGGTACTTGAACAAGCATAACATCACCCCATAATTGAGGTGTTCATAGACTTCAAGAACAATAACTACTAAGGGTGAAATGGGAAAAAAAATAGTTTTGCTAAAACTTCTAAAACGACAAATAATTTGAGACAACTATTCTTAGAAATCGAGAATACTTGAGACAGAGGGAGTATTTATGACTAATGAAAGAGTCACATAATGCAATAACAAAGGGAAGGACAGACTATTATACAGAGAAGTGAATATTTGTAGGTACTAACTTTAAGTACACAAGTACTATGGCCCTACAAATTCAATGTTTTCACCAAACCAAACCAACGTTTGACAAAACACGTACACACAGGGTTCATCAATATCCAAGATTCAGCACAAAAAGACAAGTTATTATCCACTTGATGTTGTTCAGAACAAGGAAGCAGCAAATGTTTTTCAAAAGATGCAACCTTTTTGGGATTATCCAACAGAAACAGTTAGCTTACCACAGTAAAAATGAAAATCTGGTTTGAACCCCCAAAAAAACAGAAAATAATAAAAAAGAAACCCAAGTTGATACAAAAAAACAGGAAACAAGAAAAGGGAAATGGGGTATCAAAGCAGAGACTAGTGTCTGGAACACAACCATTGTACACAGAAGAAGTGAATATAGTAATCTAAGGAGGGTCCTAATTAGACAAAGATTATTATGCATAAACAAAGAAAGAAAGAACAAACAACTTACCAAAATAAAGATTACTTGAGGGAGGCCAGGGTTTCAACTTTCAAGAAAAGGGTATTGAGAAGAGGTAAAGATAGTGGGAAAGGAAGCACATATTTTAATGGAAAGCAAAAGCTTTGGACAGGGGGGGTTACAGTAACACACACTACAGAGCAGAAATATTTGAACTACTAGCCACGTGACTTTTAGCTCTGCTTCAGTGGAGTTCACAATAAAATACATTAATGAGGATTGGATTGACTTATAAGTTCTTTTCAGTTTTTCGGAGTATTTAGCTGGCCAGTTTAAAGTTGTTTTATGCTTAAAATAAGTCCAGAAAAATAATTGGTCTCGTTTGACTTAGTTTATCTAAAGCAGCTTATAAGATATTTTCAGCTTATAAGCTGTTTTTTTTAAGCCCATCCAAACAGGCTGAATGTGAAACCCATCTGTTCAGCATTTTAAGCATAAAAAGAAATTCTGCATCCTTTGCTCTTTCCTTTTTACTAAGAGAGTCAAGTCGAGAGATTAAAATAGTTCTCCGAAATTTCTATTTGAGTGTGTACATTAAAAGATTGTACATTAAAAGATTCTTGCGTAGTTTATTATGTTTTGAGAGTAGAACGTCATTTTGCTATTTGTATCGGGGTAGCGACGAAAATCTACTCTGAAGACAAAGCCATTCATAGCGTGCCTTGAGCCGGATTTTTCAATTTCAACTTTGTCTTGTCTTTATTGTTATTACTATATTTTATTTGTCTTTTATTTATTCTTCTTAACGTGACAATCTCTAATATTTTTCCAACATAGATTACCTTCACCTAAACTCGTTTAAATCTATTAAAACTCTTAAAAGAAAATTTATACCAAAATCCAAAACACATTTGTTTATTTTGTATACCAACTGATTCGATAGAATGCGCGACTTCACCATTTGCCAAAAATAGGACTTTTGCATTTTTGACTAACAAAATATTGATTAATTAATGGAACACTATCTCCATGGCTGTCATCACCTCAATAACATAAGAAGATTGTATTGTCAACGAACTCAACCCTAGTTCCTTTTTTTAATTCATTTTCTTCAAAAAAATTGTTTATTCCTGAAAATCAGAAAGCTGCAGTATGAGAGGTAGTTGGTCGTTTCATATTTTATTAAATTCACCATTTGCTCCATTTGTACTTGTCCTTACATGTCTCAAATATTCCTTTTGTTTGATTTACTTATTTTTTGGAGGGTTGTCATCTTTCATTTTACGAACCGTTTTACTTTAAAGGCACTCAAGTTTAATTTATGTTGATATGATCATGTTATGGCATCAAGTTATTGCCAACCTCATGTTAAGCAAAATAAGAAAGACTGTAATATAGAGGGCTTATTGCTCTTTGCACCTCTAATGCATATACCTTTCTGTACTTTTCACAGTATAATATCCTAATTAATGTTTCTTTATGTTGACTGAAAGAAGTATGAACGTTGTAAAATGGGAATATTACCCTATTAGATGAATTTCCTTCTCCCTGATCGTAATTGCATCTCTGGCATTAATTAGACTCTGATTTTTATAGCTTTTTGGTTTTGTGTCCGCAACAAAATAAGAGATGGAAAGGAGAGAAAAAAAAATGAAAAAAAAAGGAGATGGCTAATATTTAAATGCGCTTATTAGTGTTATTAGGTGGTACTCATGTTTTATTTTCTTATAATAATGATCATATATGGGGTCAAAGAATGACATCTTAATAACTTTGTAGGAACACTATTGGCAACGGGCCAACAACAATAAAGGTAAGGTATAAATCACACAAAAAAAAAAGGAGGAAAAAGCAGGAAAGGTGAATAGTTTAGGGTAAATATTTCATATTCTCGGTATTTATATTAATTCAAATAATTTTATTTTACCAATTAAAGTAAAAAGACATATCATCCAATCATACTCAAGCAATGAGTTTGAGTATGAACAACACATGATTTATATTTATTAATTTAATATAAATATCATTGGCACGTAAGTTTCAATCATAATTTGCGGATGCAAAATGAAAGAACTCTGGCAAATCAAAATCCCCAGTAATGATGCTCATGAACATCTGTTATTACAATATCCTCCCAGCTTTCTCTCCTTTTCTAATTCTAAAACTACCTTCGTCGTGCAAATTCGTTAAGAATTAAAATACTTTTGTGATAATTTAGAGTAAAACAGTAATCTCATTCTTATGACATAATTGAAGCATATTTAAAAGATGCTACCATATGATTTTGGTTGGTCAACCAGCCATTAATGGAAACATTAGTGGAGAAGTAAATAAGTCATTTGGATTTTAGGTGGATATAATTTAATATATGGCAAAGTACAGCTCAAACTAATCGAATATAATTTTTAACAATAACCACTAAAGGGGTTTATAATGTTTTATACTCGTAAAAGATTAATAAATTTATCTCTTGCCCACTTTTTAAAAATTGAGCAGACAAATTGAGCTAATAAAAAAGTATGATATTATTATCGCGATGACCTAAAACTTTTCTTCTTTTAATTCTTTTTCAGTAGAGTAGATATACTTCAGGGCCTACATTGCCTATTGCAAGTCAATTATTAAATCAATAATAAGATGAATGAAATCAAAGATGACAAACATGCGTACCACCGTATGGATAGCAAACAATACAGATAGGCGGCCTAGGGGTTTATTGATTTTCTCCTTTCTCAATCTCTTCAATAAATAAATACTCCCTCGGTTTCAACTTGTGTTATAAAATTTTTGGATTGACACAAAATTTTAAAAATATACATAAAAAATAATTGACTTGTAATTTCAAATATATAAATAGTATTTGTGTTATTATAAAATGTTAAAATATGAGTTAATTCCTCATAACGTTGCTCAACATAACAAAATTATTTAGTAAAATCACTTATCTTTATTTTGTTCAAATAAAGTGACTCAAGTTAATACATTTATCTTACAAAGTAACAACTGACAAAAAGTCATTAAAAAGTGGAGTGACTTATAATTTACACCCATAACATATGTGCTTTTTGGTGATTTAAACCTTATCTTATATTTTTAATGCTTTGCACCTTAATCTCTTAAATTCCTTACAAAATCATAATTAATCTCATTTTTAATTATTTACAAGGACAAGATAGAAAAAGTATAATTAAGAAAAAAATAATTAAAAAACAAAAATAATATGACTAACAGACAGCTAACTATACCTAAGCTACTTTAACCATAGATATTTTACTTTATGTATGCTTTATGCATTCCTGACTCGTCACCAACAATGACGGGCTTAGGATTTTGGGCAAGCAGATTCAGTCGGAAACTAAGATGAACCACAATGATAATTAATAGTAAGAGGCTAAGAGCGGTAACATACATGCAAAGCAAACTTATTTTCTATTCATAACGGGACCTCAAAACAAATTCATTTTGTAAATGCATTTTTTCTCAAAAAGCTTAATAACAGTTTCTAAAAAAATTATTTATTTTAACATCTTTTTTGGTAACTAACATTTTCCATTAATCACCAATGGAATATATATATTAGTACTATATAGAAGCATGGGTTTGCACCCCATGCTTCGTCGTCCGTTTTCCACCAAAAAACAAAAAGGTGTGGACCCTAACTAAACATTAACCAATATTAAAAAAAAAGTATGGGCTCCAACTAAACACCAACCAATATTAAAAAAAAAAAGTGGAACTCACCATCTCCAAACTCACGGGAAAAAAAAAAAGTAGACTCCATATTGACAAAATTAAGCAATATAAAAAAAAATGCATCCCATATTAAAAAATCAAACAATATTTATGTAATTTTCAAAGTATCTCATTAAATCAATAATGATGGATTCATTGTCACATGCGTATCAATCCATTAGTGGGAGCAAATGAAATTATTGTACGGCAACATACTTAAAATACTTATATATTAAAATAAGATAGAATTTAATTACTTTTTCATTTTTTCCTTACTCTAATAAATGTGAAAAGGGATTAATGTCATAAAAGAAAAAATAATATTAAATGGAGATCAAATAATTAATAAGGTAAATTAGTGAAATTATAATTCTAATTAACGTTTCCTTAAAAAACCGTGCAAATACTTATATATTAAAATAAGATAGAATTTAATTACTTTTTCATTTTTTCCTTACTCTAATAAATGTGAAAAGAGATTAATGTCATAAAAGAAAAAATAATATTAAATGGAGATCAAATAATTAATAAGGTAAATTAGTGAAATTATAATTCTAATTGATGTTTCCTTAAAAAATCGTGCAAAAGAAAACATGACAAGTAAAATGAGTTAAACAAAAAAAAAAATAAAAAAAGTGAAACCCACCATCTCCAAACTCACGGAAAAAAAAAAAGTGGACCCATATTAACAAAATCAAGCAATATAAAAAAAAGTGAATTCCATATTAAAAAAACAAAGAGTGTCAAAAAAAAAAGTGCATATTTTGTATTCGTCGCAAACACTAATATAATAAAGTTTTAGATACGGAGCACAAACTATAATGTTATATTAATCGTGTTTTGAATATAGTATCCCACATTGACAAAATCAAGTAATATATATACAAAAAAAAGTGAATCTCATATTAAAAAAAAAACAATCTAAAAAAAATATACAGACTTTGTATTCGTAGCAAACACTAATATAATAAAGTTTTAGATACGGAGCACAAACTACAAGGTTATATTAATCGTGTTTTGAACATAGTATATATATATATATATATATGCATAAAAATAGTGCAAACCCATGCTTCTATATAGTACTAATATATGCATAAAAATAGTGCAAACTAATAATGTCCAAAAAAAAAAAGTGCACCCCATAAAGGGTGGACCCCATACTAAACAACATCAAGCAATATAAAATAAAAAAAAGTGGAACCCACCATCTCCAAACTCACGGTAAAAAAAAGTGGACCCCATATTAACAAAATCAAGCAATATAAAAAAACAAAAAAGTGAACCCCATATTAAAAAAAATAATGTCAAAAAAAAAGTGCAAACTTTGTATTCATAGTAAACACTAATATAATAAAGTTTTAGATACGGAGTACAAACTACAATGTTATATTAATCGTGTTTTGAACATAGTGTCTATATATATATATATATATATATATATATATATATATATATATATATATATATATATACATACATAAAAATAGTGCAAATTAATAATGTCCAAAAAGAAAAGTGCACCCCATATTAAAAAATCAAACAATATTCATGTAATTTCCAATGTATCTCATTAAGTCAATAATGATCGATTCATTGCCGCGTGCGTATCAATCCATTAGTGGGAGCAAATGAAATTTCTTTTCTTCAAAAGGTTAAGTAGTCAAACCATACAATTTTGTTTCTTTTTTTATATTAGCCTGAGATCTAATGTAAATATTAAACTGTTATATTTGTTATTCCGCTATGTCATTTATTTGTTATGTTTACTAAAATAAATATACTTAAAATATTTATATTTTAAAATAAGATAGAATTTAATTACTTTTTTATTTTTATTTTTATTCTAATAAATGTGAAAAGAGATTAATGTTGTAAAAATAAAATATCAAATGGAGATCAAATAATGAATAAGGTAAATTAGTCAAATTATAATTCTAATCGACGTTTTCTTAAAAAACCATCCAAAAGATAACATGACAAGTAAAATGAGCTAAACGGAGAATATTTACCAAAAATTAAAAAATAGTATTTCTTCGTTTAAATAGAAAATCAATTTCTACTTTGTTTCGTTTTAAACATGTAAAATTAATTTAATAATTTGAATTATAATTATCCAAATCAAAATTTGATAAAAAATAATAAGCATTTTACACCTTTAAATTAATCGAATTAAAATTGAAAATATCAACTGATGCTTAAATACTGCTATTGTTTTATCTCAAAGAGAGGAAAATAGTTTCCTTTTAAACAAGTCTTCTTTTTTAAAAAATATTAATAAATTTGCCGATTTTGTATTCGTAGCAAACATTAATATAATAAAGTTTTAGATACGGAGCATAAACTACAATGTTATATTAATCGTGTTTTGAACATAATATATATATATATATAGGGGGGTACCAAATTTTTCAATAAGTTCTTTCAAAAAGTTCAAGGGACAAAGCAGGAAATTAATGTTGTTTTCAAATAAATTTTTAACAATCCTACTCGGTACTTCCTCACTCCTATATTTCTCTTCTTATCATGTAGTTATATTTATTAATTTTCTGTCTATCTCCCAATTAGTTTTTATGAACAGTACTATGAACAGTAAAAGTGAACAGTAATGAACAGTAGTTTTTTTTTTTTTTAATATTGTCACGAATCTTGTTATGCCGTTCATCTCTTTCTCTTAACGTTTGTGCTTAATAACAGTCTTCTTTAACCACACCCCGGTAACCACGGCCAACATCGTCCTTTATTATTTGGACATTAAAACGGTCTCTTTAAAACCTAGGAATTTACAGGTTAATCCATCGAAGTTTTTAAGAAGTTAAGAGAATAACCATATACTAAGAATAACAGATTCATGATGATAAGGAAATAATTACTTAAACATAATAATCACAAAATAATTTACATAATAGGGAGATTAGTACAGAAAACATAGTAAATAAACTTACATGGTTTGAAAAAGGAGAGAGGTTTCCCTTTCGGGGAACCCCAAAAACTACTTCACACTAGGGGGTAGTTATTACAAACTTAGTACTAATTTACAATAGGGGTTTATATTTGTAACACCCCGTATCTTGGAACTAAGTTTAGACTCATATCATTAGAGTTTTAGTGGAAAAACTGAAGATTTGAACGTTTTGCGAAAATGGTTGATAGGCCTACTTCGGGCAGAGATAACTCCTTGATTAGTTGGGAATTCGGGAAAGTACCCTTAATGAAAGTTGTAGTATGTAGAAATACCTTTCTAACGATATAAGGACCAAGATAATCAGAGATCGGAGCAAGGAGATATGATCGTCTCAATATGGCTAATAGTAAGGCACTTAAAATTCGATAGAATCGGCTAAATTTTCGATACGTCTGTCTTCTAGTCCAATTTGGTGAAACTCCGTTGGGAATTTGTGGAAACTTAAAACATGAAAGTTGTATCCCTTTGAAATAGATTTCCAACGGTATATTATGGAGCCCAAACAGAGCTCTGTACAAGAAGTTATGTCCATTTTACCGAACGCTGTGCAGAACCGACACCCGTAGCTCTTTCAAGCGCGTGGAGGCGCGTGCCATGTCCCCGCATCGCGGTCCGATCGCGCAAGTCTGAGTATTTAGCTGCAGACCATTGCGCGATGGTCCCGCATCGCGGACCAATCGCGAATCGGGTCAGATTCGGGTCAAAAAGTCGGGTTACGCGTTTTTAGTTATATCTAATGTTTGGGGTTTATTTCCCCAGCACCCCATTCACGAAAAATTACCCTAAAGTCAATAAGAACAAGTACCAAGCCTCAAGAACCATACAAGGTAAGTGTTATCATGATTCTAGGTTGAATTCAAGTCCCTAATCTCTTTCTAACTTGAGTAAACCCTTCTAATCAATAGATTTGTGAGTGGAACATTATTGTTGGGCGTGGAAACCCTAGAACTTGAATTCAAGAGGATTGAACGTCAAAAAGGTAATGTTTCTAGACTCTAATCATTCATAATAGTGAATTGATGAGTTCTTGGGAGAATAGTAAATGGGTTTAGTAAAGAGAATTACACGAACTATAGTAGGGTTTTGAATTGTTGACTTAAGATTGTTATAATGATATGGGTGATGGAGAATGATGTTAATTACATCTAATTGAGATTGTAAAATCACCTAGAAGTAATAGACTGGGAATTGGGTGAAGAAACACCATTAATGGAGATTGTGGAGCTTTATGCCCACTAAGAGTTTGATAAAATGCTTAGATGACCAAAGCATGAATATTATTGCTAATATAGAATCCCTTTGGCTTGTATTGATATAGATCAAAGTTGAAAGGGGTGACGAACATTGTATTACGCTCAAAGGCTGGAATTAAGGTATGTGAGGCTAACTATCTACGTTAGGGAATGTTCATGATTCTCCCTACGCCTCATTCTTCATACTTGTCAGCAATTTGACTCAGAATATAGTTAGCCCTAGTTTCATGATATGATATAGAACTGTTATCTTCTAGAGTTGCAGTTACAGAATTCGTTCATGGTTGTCACTTTGAACATCATGAACTCAGCACGTAATCTTTATGGACTTATGCATTATTATCACATGAGTCTCAGTCAGTGTATAACCAGTTATTTGCAAGAGTCCCATAATCAGAAACAGTTATCATGCTATCAGCTATAGCCAGTCTCAGTTTTGTAAATTGTTAATGTTGAACACCTGTATCTGTATTTTTGGGCCCTAGGCCACAGTTTATGCATACGTATTGCTTGGGCCTGAGGCCACAGTTTTTGTGCACATTATTTGGGCCCTAGGCCACAGTTATATTTACAGTTTTACAGGTGATTCTTCATCCAGAACAGGGAGTACTTCAGCTTCTTGCTTTCCTGTTTAGTTCAGTTTCAGTTTCAGTTCCAGTATTTTATTGCTTCAGTTGCTTTACATACCAGTACAATTCAAATGTGCTGATGTCCCTTTTTATTGCTTGGGGCCTGCATCTCGCGATGCAGGCAACGATATACAGGTTGATGACTCAGCTATTTAGGAGTGCACGTATCAGCTACTGGTGAGCCCCAAATTCCTTCGGGGCATTGTCAGCTATCCAGTTATTTCAGTTTATAGACAGCTCTATTATTCAGTACTCTTAGAGGCTTCATAGACACAGTTCAGAAAGTCAGATATTTATTATGTTTGCCTTGTTGGCAGTTGTTCAGTTGTTTTGGTTTAAGCCATGTTGGCTACGTTCAGATATTTCAGATTGTCTAAGTATTTCCGCATTATGATTTCAGTCAGACCTTTAGTATATCAGCATGTGTTTAGTTGTTTCCACATTCAGTTATGTTTTTGATATCACATGTTGATTCAGCCAGCCAGTTGGTTCGCTCGGTCACATGCAGTCAGGCACCGGGTGCCGTGTTACGTCCAGGCCCAGGTTCGGGGCGTGACAATATTACACAGGTTTTGGACTGGGCAAGGGATTGAAGCATTTGATGAAAGAGAAGGGGAATATGGAAGTTTTAGAGAGAGAGAGGTGGTTGATGCTCTTCTTGGTGATGTCTTTGCTTCTTCACAAATGCTGCTATTTATAGGTGTCTGGCGGACTTCAACTTCGGATTTCAAAATTCTTAAAGAATCTCTTGAGTTCAGCCGGGTGCTCTTTGGGCCCCATCGTCACTTGAACTTTTTCAAAAGAAACTTCATTTACTTGTCTTTTAGCTGATCTGTCTGTTTACTGTAAAAAAAACTTCATTACTCGTCTTTTAGCTGATCTGTCTGTTTACTGTGGCTGATCTGTCTATTTACTGTGGTTGTTTTATTAAAGTTGCTTTTAATAAAGCCTTCTTTTTCTGCAAATGTCTGCTAGCCGTTGATTTTTTCAATGAATCTTTCAGTCTTTTGTCTCATCATGACTATTTCCTCCACTACGTCTGTCTGATTACATACATATATATAATTTTTTTTAAGTGTCTAAATTATGTAGTGCAATAGAATCAAAACTCATTCCCGAATCGTAGTCGTTTGGGTCTTGTGAATCTTGAAATACACTATTCTGGAAATTCATCATATCTCCTTCTTCTGAACTATGGACTGGAGACATCCTTGGACTTGGAGATAGTTCTGGACTAGGGTTCTTGATTATATGCTTGTCTTGTTCTGCTTTTGTTTGGAAAAATCTTTCCAAAGTCTCTTTAACTATATTTTCTATGTTGTCATTTTTTTTCTTTTTTGCAAGTATGCTTTTCTTGGTAGAAATAGCTCCTTGCGTCAATGTCTTTGGTAGTCTTCTTCTTGTCTGGAGAGATGAACATCCCTCATCTTCACTTTTTGGCAAAGTGACAGCCATCAAAGGATTTGATGAGTCTTTACCGGCTACCGTTTGAACCGGACTAGCTGTATCTTTATCCGATACAGTGGATCTATTTGCATTCATTGGGGAATGCACACCCGTCTCATCCATTTTAGTCTGAGATGGAGAACTCTGAGATTGCATCAATTCGAACTTAAGCGCTTGTAGTCTTTGTTCTAATGTCTTCACTTGCTCCAAGAGTTTCATTTTTTCTTGAACCAATGTCTCTTTCTGCTGGTTTAACCTTTTGACCACGTCAGTCATAGTAGAGCAGTGATCACAAAAAATTATTTTGTCTGTATCTTTTTGTACATTGTACTGAGGGATTTTTTCTGGGTTTTGTCTGAGAGCTGGAGAAATATAGTAGTTTGGACCCAATACTCCTCTAGCATAGTCTAATGCTTCAGTGAAATTATTAAATCCTTTAAAAAGAGGTTTTCTTATGTCTTTGATAGAGTCTACAACTTCTATCCATGTTTGAAAAATACCATTAGTTTTACCGTGAACTACAACATAAAATCTAAATTTTTTGTCTAAATTTCGGTCTGTAAAATACTGACAAAGAGAATTTATAGTGGCTACAAAATGTTTAGCGTCTTTTCTATTATGCGAAATCCATAAATTATCCACTAAGAATCTTTGTTGTCTGTCTATTACGTATTCTGGTAATACTTTAAAAGTCTAGTTTGATGGCTGGAAAGCTACTAAGTTATTGGCTCCGAATTCTATTCTTTCCATAGTATTTCTTTCTAATAAAGATGTAGGTCTAAAATGAAAGTTACCTAATACTGTCTGTCTGTATGTATCTTGGGTTGAGGCTATGCCTTTCCCCTTGTCTGCTGTCTGAGAACTGGAAGGTCTCATGCTGTTCAAATAAAAAATTAGCTAGCAGTAATCTTTAGTCTACTTAATTGGTCTGCTAAATTATTATCTTTTCCTTTTATATGTTCAAATTGTAAATTATAAATAGAAATAGTATCCATAAAGTTTAACCATCTTCGTCTACTGCTACTTTTATCATTAATTTTTTGATAGAATTTAACTATAGCTTCGCAGTCTGTTCTAACTAGTATTTCTGGTTTATTTAGGATATATAGTCTAAAGCTATTTAATCCATATATTACAGCTAGAATTTCCGCATCTATACTACTCATATTTCCTTTTTCTTTATACTTACCACTTTGATAAGCACATATCTTTTCTTCATTTTTATTACTATATTTATTAGGTTTTGCTTTTAGTACTGCTCCCCATCCTTCGAAACTACCGTCTGTTTCTATAATTAAGTAGTCTGTTTCTAGAGGCATATTTAAATCGGGAATGTTCTTTATTTTTTCTTTTATTTTTTGTACCAATTTAATGTCTTCAGTATTAAGTGTTTTTGACCATTAGATCCAGTATTTGAATACAATGGGCCTGCTATCTTTCCTAAATCTTTTATAAAATTTCTAGCATAATTGACTATTCGTAAAAAAAATTATAATTCTTTTACATTGTCTAGCTTATCTGGCATTTCTAAAGCTTTCTTGGCTATATGAGGTTGTAGCTTTATTTTTCCTTCTCCTAGTATTACGCCTAAAAAATTTATATAATTTTTACATAATTGCATTTTTTTCTTACTAATTATTATTCCATTTTCTACAAATAGTCTAAATACTGTTTGTAGGTGTCCTAAATGTTCTTTAATATTTTTACTAAATACTAGTATATCATCTACATATACTAATACAAACCTTTTGTATTCTCCAAATATACTATCCATTTTTCTTTGAAAAATTGGTGGAGCTGTCTTTAATCCAAATGGCATTACTAACCATTCGAAATGTCCTTCAGGACAGGTGAATGCAGTCCATTCTATACTGTCTTCATGCATTCGTACCTGCCAATATCCTGATTTACAATCAAACTTGCTAAATATTTTCTTTCCTTGTATTCTATTTATTAATTCTGTTTTGTCTGGTAACTTATATCCATCTGTTCTAGTATTATCATTAAGTCTTTTATAGTTTATTACCATTCTTGCTTTTCCTCTTACTATTTCGCTATGATTTCTTACCATAAATGTTGCAGATCTATGTTTAGAAGTAGATCTCCGTATTACTCCTAAATCCAATAGTTCTTTTATTTGTACTTTAAAATCTTCTACATCTTGATTTGTTGCTTCAATCGAAGCTGTTTTAATTATATAGTCTGGATTTATTATATCTAATTTACATACAATCCTATTAGTTTTCCAATGTTTTAATGGTTTTTCTCCTATAATTTCTATTTCATCTAGTATTTTTATTATATTATCTAGGTCTTTTTTATTTTTTATTATTCCTATTCTTTCTATTCCCGTTTTGAAATTATATAACTCTGTTTCTATGTCTATTAAAGTATAATCTTTTTCTAATGAATCCTCTTCTCCTAGAATTTCTTCTTCTTCTTGTAGAGTTAAATTTTTTATTTCTTGCTTGTCTTTACAACA
Source organism: Lycium barbarum (assembly GCF_019175385.1). Classification (NCBI taxonomy): domain Eukaryota; kingdom Viridiplantae; phylum Streptophyta; class Magnoliopsida; order Solanales; family Solanaceae; genus Lycium; species Lycium barbarum. Next base: position 43,565,608 of record NC_083340.1, on the reverse strand, counting down.
TGTATTATTTTCTTGACATTCTTTACAACAACTATCCTTTTTCTTTTGCAGGTCTGTAGTAGGTATCTTTTTATGACGGATCCTAGTTTCAGTCCTAAGAACTTGTACTGGTGTATGAGTAATATTTTTTAAGAAAATTACTCCATCTCTTGTAATCATACAACTGCCATTATTATGTAACATAAAGTCCAATCCTATGACAAAGTCTACATTTATATTAAGGTCTCTTACCCATATCTTATCCATTTTATAGCTTGGTTTGTAAAATTCTGAACATGTATTTATAAAGCTAATGTAGGCCTTATGAACATAATGTCTATATATGTTATGTGTTCCATCCATTTGCATGGTTGCAACTGGTTTTTCTAGAATTTTTATTAAATTAGGTGGAACTATTCTTTTATTTATTATGCACTTTGTGCACCCTGAATCTACTAATGCTAATGTTTCTATCTCATAATCATCTATTTTAATCCTGACAAGTATTTTTATTGTTCCTAATTTTTTATCTTCATTACATACTAATGCTTCATGATCTTCTATACTCATTAATTCTGCTTGAGAATCTTCTGGTATTATTCTTAATGGTTTCATTATTGGTTGTATATTTGATAATCTTATTTCTTCGTCTTCACTATCTACTTGTTTTTGTTTTCCTTTTTCTAGGCTACATAATCTCGTTTCTAATTCATTTATTCTTGTTTCTAATGTTATTATTCTTAGATTAATAGTAGGGTCTTCAATTTTCTTATGAGTTTCTTCTCTATTTATTTTTGTCTTAAATTCTTTTTTCTATACACATTGTACATCCTTCTATATAGCAATTTTTACATTTAGCTCTTTTGTCTCTACTAGGATACCATTTACAAAAGAAACATGCATTACTATCCAATCCCTTATTTCGTTCGAACTCATGGTTACAGTCTTCCGCTATATTTGTCAAATTATCTATTGCTTCTAATTCTAGATTTTCTAATCCAATTTCATTTATTAATTCTTCTGCTTCTGAGTCTGACGAGTCTGTTTTGATTTTTTCTTCAGTGTCTACACTTACTATAGAATATATAATCTCTGTGTCTGACATATATTCGTCTACATTTATTAACGTTTCTTGAAAATCTTCAATTAACTGAGAATTTCTTGTCTTATTATTTATTCTTTTTGGACATGTATTTGCTAAGTGTTCTACACTTCCACAAGTAAAGCATTCTAGTTTATTTTTATAATTCCTTTCTGTTCGATATTTTCTTACATGCCTATTTCTGTCTAAATAAGGTTTTCTGGCTGCTGATTTTCTAAGATAATATTTCTTTCTATTATATTGAGGATAATTTCTATTATAATGTGTTTTATATTTTTTATGCCTTTTCTTTTTGTAATTGTCCTTATCGTAGCTTTGTGTAGTGTAAACCACGCTTTTACAAAAGTTCATTTCATTTTGTTTTAGCTGTTTTTGTATCTGTATATGAGTACATTTTTCTTGTAGTATATCCATTATATGTTTATTCTATGTCCTATAGACCATTTTAGATTAGGATTTTGTACTACTCCGTCTCTCTTATTCCATCTATCTTCTATTTCTCTTCCTAAGGCTCCTGGTAGCTTATTAAATAATTTTTTACCTAATTCTTGGTCAAACGCATTTCCACTAATAGTGCAGTAGTAAAAATAATCGTTTAAAAATTTCTTAATATGAAACCAACTACTTATACTTAGTTGTTCTAATTTTATTACCGCATTTCTTTGTAGTACCAATAATTCACTATTTGGGTCTTCCCCTGTAATTAAAGTATGTATTTTATTAGTAAAGTTATATGGATTTGCTCCCATAGATACTAAGTGTTGAAATTCCATTGGAAAATTTTCCTTATAGGCTTCCCATAAAGCTTTGGCTGATTCTCTTAAAAAGGTTTCTAAATATTTATACATTGTTTCTGCGTCTGTATCACTATATGTTTTTATATAGTCTGCTACTACTATTCCCTTCCAAAGATCTATTACTGAATTCCATCTTTGTGGATCATGTGCTGCTATATTTAATATTTTACCTTTATTGCCTCCTTCTTGAAGAATAATGGGTTCTTCTATAGGCATTCTTTTTCCTAATGGTTTAACATTGTCTATAGGTTCTCCTGCTGTTCTAAAAACTCTTCTTCTAGGTACATTTCCTGTACTAGTATCTACAGTGTATTGTTCTCCAATAGTTGTTCTTTGAAACGGACTAGAACTAGATGCACTGGATTCCATTAATTCTTTTTGACTTATTATCGAGTCTATTTCTATTTCGTCATCACTATATTGCATATCTTCTAATATTCTATCGAATTTGTCTGATTTCTTTTGGTATATATGTTCTACTCTATATCCCCAATTATCAGTTCGGGCTTCACATAATTTAAAATGACTTATGGTTTCTTCTATTGTTAGTTCTCCTAACTTACCCCCTTTACATCTAAAAAGCATATTTGTGTTTTCTTTTTGGAGTCTTTTTGCTTCTTCTATTGCTATGTCTACTTCAAAATCTTTTTGTATTAATTCTATGTTCATAAAGGTTGACTCAGTAGTTTCATTTTCATCTAGAGTACTTTTTTCTTCTATGTCTTTATGAATATAGAATTAATACAAAAAGATTTTGAAGTAGACATAGCTATAGAAGAAGCAAAAAGACTCCAAAAAGAAAACACAAATATGCTTTTTAGATGTAAAGGGTGTAAGTTAGGAGAACTAACAATAGAAGAAACCATAAGTCATTTTAAATTATGTGAAGCCCGAACTGATAATTGGGGATATAGAGTAGAACATATATACCAAAAGAAATCAGACAAATTCGATAAAATATTAGAAGATATGCAATATAGTGATGACGAAATAGAAATAGACTCGATAATAAGTCAAAAAGAATTAATGGAATCCAGTGCATCTAGTTCTAGTCCGTTTCAAAGAACAACTATTGGAGAACAATACACTGTAGATACTAGTACAAGAAATGTACCTAGAAGAAGAGTTTTTAGAACAGCAGGAGAACCTATAGACAATGTTAAACCATTAGGAAAAAGCATGCCTATAGAAGAACTCATTATTCTTCAAGAAGGAGGCAATAAAGGTAAATTATTAAATATAGCAGCACATGATCCACAAAGATGGAATTCAGTAATAGATCTTTGGAAGGGAATAGTAGTAGCAGACTATATAAAAACATATAGTGATACAGACGCAGAAACAATGTATAAATATTTAGAAACCTTTTTAGGAGAATCAGCCAAAGCTTTACGGGAAGCCTATAAGGAAAATTTTCCAATGGAATTTCAACACTTAGTATCTATGGGAGCAAATCCATATAACTTTACTAATAAAATACATACTTTAATTACAGGGGAAGACCCAAATAGTGGATTATTGGTACTACAAAGAAATGCGGTAATAAAATTAGAACAACTAAGTATAAGTAGTTGGTTTCATATTAAGAAATTTTTAAACGATTATTTTTACTACTGCACTATTAGTGGAAATGCGTTTGACCAAGAATTAGGTAAAAAATTATTTAATAAGCTACCAGGAGCCTTAGGAAGAGAAATAGAAGATAGATGGAATAAGAGAGACGGAGTAGTACAAAATCCTAATCTAAAATGGTCTATAGGACATAGAATAAACATATAATGGATATACTACAAGAAAAATGTACTCATATACAGATACAAAAACAGCTAAAACAAAATGAAATGAACTTTTGTAAAAGCGTGGTTTACACTACACAAAGCTACGATAAGGACAATTACAAAAAGAAAAGGCATAAAAAATACAAAGCACATTATAATAGAAATTATCCTCAATATAATAGAAAGAAATATTATCTTAGAAAATCAGCAGCCAGAAAACCTTATTTAGACAGAAATAGGCATGTAAGAAAATATCGAACAGAAAGGAATTATAAAAATAAACTAGAATGCTTTACTTGTGGAAGTGTAGAACACTTAGCAAATACATGTCCAAAAAGAATAAATAATAAGACAAGAAATTCTCAGTTAATTGAAGATTTTCAAGAAACGTTAATAAATGTAGACGAATATATGTCAGACACAGAGAGTATATATTCTATAGTAAGTGTAGACTCTGAAGAAAAAATCAAAACAGACTCGTCAGACTCAGAAGCAGAAGAATTAATAAATGAAATTGGATTAGAAAATCTAGAATTAGAAGCAATAGATACTTTGGCAAATATAGCGGAAGACTGTAACCATGAGTTTGAACGAAATAAGGGATTGGATAGTAATGCATGTTTCTTTTATATATATATATAATAAGCAATGCATGTTTCTTGGATAGTAATGCATGTTTCTAATAAAATACTTTTATATATATATATATATACATATTACTATATATAATAAGTGGCAATGTAATGAATTTTGTAGGCCTTAGTTAGTTCTCAACTTTCTTGTTGGAGAGTTTGCTAACCAAATGGTTTGCAATTTCAATTTTGCCCTTGTATTTGATTTTTATTGCATATATATTAAAGTATATTTTCAATAAATCTAGACACTTCCAAACTTATTTTGGTAATACATGATCCCTCAAATTAACTTTTTGTTACTATTATATATAAGAGCAAATGTGGAGATTTTTGTAGTCCTCACAATAATTTTCAAAATTTTTAAAAACTTTTTAATTAACTACTTTTAGGTCCTAATCTTATTTATTTAAGTCAAATTTTTTGCTTTTTATTTTTAAGGTCTACTTTTCAAAAACTATCGAACCTGGGGACTTTTGTAGTCCTCACAATAATTTTCAAAATTTTTAAAACTTTTTAATTAATTACTTTTAGGTTCTAATCTTATTTATGTAAGTCAATTTTTTTTTTGTTTTTTTGTTTTTAAGGTCTACTTTTCAAATGCTATCGAACCTCCTACCTCATTTTTCATGTTCTTTGGTTTTCTGGTTGGTGTTTGATATCCGCATTTGAGCCCAATTAATCCAAATAATTCGCATTGTATTGCGCTTATCGGGAGGAGCCTTCCTCCAAATATTTTTTCCATAGCCATGTTCGAACCCCTAATCCCTAATTAAGAGAGAAGTAGCTCCATCCGCTGCACAAGTTAAAGTATGTATTTGTCTTAAAAATTCATTAACTATGTATAGATTATTTATTTGGAACTAAATAACTTCAGAAAATTAGGATACATAAGTTATAAATGTCAAATTCTGGCTCCACATTTGATTTCAAGTAAATAATTTCATCAAAATGGAAGTTAAAATATTAAAGGAGTGGAATGAAAATTTTGCTTTCATATAACTACCCACTTGCGGGACTACAATGGGTATATGATTGTAGTTGTTGTTGTACACTTGTACTAACACAAATTATATTTTCTTTAGTTAAAATATCTACTTTTATATCTTGAGTTTGGGCCCGAGCTCAGCACGGGCTTCACATAACTAGTATAGTATATATATATATAATTTCGTCGTTCAGGGATATTTGCGTAAATAAAACCAAGAAAAAGGATAATCATGCTTCATTATGTAAGTAACTCTTTTTTATTCTCCACACGTGTACGTCGTACAGAGCCTTTTCTTCCACTTCACATTTTAGTTTCTTACTTTCTCTTTTCCTGTGCTTCTTCTTCACCTTCTTCCTGCAAGCTCTTTTTCTCTCTTTAGTGAGTGCCTCTTCTTCTTCTCCAGTTCTCCCTCTTTCTTTTTTATTCAGTGTTTTCTTTTTAGTATTATTATTTTATGTTATCTGTGGCTCGCTGCAGACAAATAGGAAATGGATAGCTTCTTTGCATTTTCTCATTTTTTTCAACCATGCAATGTTAATGTACAGTGGTAAACACCTCCTAAATTAGCAAATTCTTCTATTTGGGCATAAGGATATCTTAATCTACTACTCTATTCATTGGTTTTCTTCATTAAGTATCTTACTTTTTCAGTTTGTGTTTTTATTGTATTAATATTTATTTGTTTGTTCTGTATATGTATTTCATGTTTTCACTACATATCCATGGTACCCTCCCCAAAATACACTTACATCCTCAATCGGAGGGCCTAAAAATGGACGAAAAGAATATCTCTGAGTTCTGTAGTTTTGCTCCATTCTTTCTTGGTGACCATGTAAATCTTTGGTTCTATTCTTTAGAGTCTGTTGCTTAAATATCTTCATTTACCTGTGAAATTCCTTTTGCTTATGTGCCCTATTCTCCTTTTTAATTTAATGTATAAGATCTTGGAAATTTTATTATAGGTATATGGGTTTCCCCTTTCTTTATGTTTTCTCTGGCTGATTGTATTTGTGCATGAGATTATATGTTCAAACGCTCCAATGAAATGTTTTAGATTAAGTGCACAACTGCTATAACTTATCACTGAGCACATTGAATTGCCATCAGGTAAAAATTGTCATGAAAATGAAAAGGGAAGAACTTCGATGCGACCAAGATGTTTGATGTTATGCCTAAAACAACTGAATAACTTTCTAGATTTTTAACTAAAAATTGATGTTATTTTCTCCTCCAAAATTGTGGAGCTTTATTGGTGATAACGCCGAAATAATTTCAAACGTGACTGATTACCAAGCTGGATTGTTAAAGGAACTTGTGTAAGGCTTAGAAGAATTTGTCTGCTCAAGTTGAGTTACTACTTTAATGCATTAGTGCAGGTCCAACATATGAAATAAAGTGGAGCGTATGAATTTCGTTGCAACTACTTCTTGAATAGCTCATGCTCTATAGTTCTATTTCACACAAGCATATCGATTCTGTTTCTGCTAACCTCTGATAGTTTTGACTTTACATTGGGGTTGGGGTCCTCGAGGATGTTAAAATTTAAGTAGATAGAGTGGATTAATCAAGAGCTCTTTGCTTTAATTGATCCACTAATCTTACAATATATTAAACTTAAACTACTAACAAATTTAATATCATTCTGGGTACGATACTGATTTTGGAATGCTTAAATTACACTAGAGTCATTAGTTTATGAATAGTGAAGCCAGCAGTTCTCATGTCAGATGCCTTGGACAAATAAATAGGTGTCAACAATTAAAATCAAGGTTGAGAATGATAGATCTTTGTAGAGTTTGTGATGACATTGAGAAAAACTTGCAAGATTGGATCTACATCTCATCTTGAAATGAAATGTTTAGTCTTCTTTATCTTTGAGACATGGAAAGGTGTGGTCATTACAAATGAGTTGTGACTGTTTGTTGAATTACATTGAAGTGCTCATCGTTAGATGTAGCTCTAATCTTTTTATTAGTCTCCTTTACTTTCTGGGCATTGAAAGGTTGTGGTCATTCTAAATCAGTAATGGGTGTACGTTGAATTACATAGAAGGTTGTAGGACAAATCTTTCTCTTCCTATTATGTTATTTGAGTTGTTATAATAAGACCACTGATTCCATACCTGTGATTTTCTTTTTTCTAGATTATAATTTAAAAAATACGGCAAAACTTCTTAAGACTCTACCCTGGTTTGTGGCTAGCTTCAATGACTCCTGATTCATATAAAGTTTGTAAAAAAATTTCAAAGGTATAGTTTAATGTTTGATAAAACTAGGTTTTCCTTACTCAAGTACTTTGTCAAAAAAGAAAAAAGAAGGTTTTCTGTACTTGAATATCTGACAGCGTTATTTTGCATTAAGGGTTACAAGTATTCCTTCTAATGTCCTTTGTTTTCGTTCAATTTTGAAGATAGTGGCTTTCAAGTTTCAAATGTTATGATTGGGCTGGTAATATAAATAATTTTTATCTTGAAAGATGAAAGAAAGAATAACAAACTCGCCTTTCCCCTACTTTTCTTAAGGACAACTTTTTCATCGAGTTTTAGAATAGTAGCTGAAGTTTAGTAACTTAGTTGCAGACCTGACTATGCAGTCTAGCAAATTAGTTGAATTTTATTTTGATATCTTTATGCTATATTTTTCAATGGTCCTTTTTTGTTTGCCTTTTATTCTGAAAGACAAAATGAGTATATTGTAATGGAAGTCCTTATTGTGATGATGCGGTAATAGTATTGTCCTTTGTTACTTTCCTTTTCATGGCGAAAATGATGCAGAACTCTGATAATGGATTACTCAATCAGTATAGTTTCTCACAGGATAGTTCATTTAGTTTTCTGGATTAAAGTTTGTTGAACTTTTTTAAGTTTCGGGAATATGCTTGTCCCTTTCAGCCTTAGAAATGGTGAAATGTTAGAAATTTTGATTAATGCAATTCTATACTTCAAAAGCATAATTTGACTGAGAGGCAAGCATTTTGAAAAGAACTACTTTTTTATTTTGGCATCACCCTACCAAGTTACAATGTTATCTATCAGAAAGTATCTTTTGAAGTCGGCCCGTGAGATACAATATCACATAATTATTCGAGCATCTAATTCCTACTAAATATACAAAAGCCGAAAGTTTCTATTTTTCTTTTTTGGGACTGCTGCATCTTTTAACTTACCAACTGACAAATGGTCTTAGACAACGTCAACTGCCTCACTTTTAGCTAAGTTAAGACTAAGAGCCTGCTTGGATGGACTTATGTCTATAAGCTGCAAACAGCTTATAAGCTAAAAAAAATAAGTTGAGGTAATCTAATTTTTTTTTTTGGCTTATAAGTTGTTTTCAGCTTATAAGCTGCTTTAGATAAGCTAAGTCAAATGGGTCCAATTATTTTTTTAAGCTTATTTTAAGCACAAAATAACTTTAAGCTAGCCAGCCAAACACTCAAAAAAACTGAAAACAGCTTATAAGCAACTTATAAGCCAATCCAAACGGGCTCTAAGTAGATAAGTTGTGAATAACTTCGTGTAGGTTTAACTTATGTATTTTCTCATATTGGTGTGTG
>NC_083340.1:43228417-43256277 GCF_019175385.1 Lycium barbarum | reverse complement strand
GCCTTATAGAAAGGTCTCTTTATTTTTGCCCTTCCCTCACTCCTACCTTATTTTTATAGCACCTCGATAATTGAGGTCTCAAAATTTTCGTATTGCCCTGGAAATGATTGCAGATTAAAATTGTTAGGAGGAAGATATCGCAGAGAGAAAAAAGTTTAAGCTCTAATGATGTTGAAGAAAGGGCGAGTGCAAAGGCAGACATAGCGAAGCTGGAACAGGAACTTGCCAGCATTTTTGAAGCATTCGTTAACTAGTTTGATTACTATTCTATCAATGAAATCACATAGGTTTCTTATAAGTTACTATTAATTTTTCAACCATTTTTGTCTCTACAGATTTAGCTTATTACTACTAATTTATATTGTATTTATAGTTGAAAGGCAGATTTAAATGTACAAATGAGTTATATTGTATTTATAGTTGAAGGAAGATTTAAATGTACAAAATGAGCAATATTGTGTATATACAGAACATAGGAGTTTGAGAGTTACATATTTGTTCCTTTCAGATTTTTTCTATAGTAAAGTTTGTTGTGTAGCATAGGAAATGGGTGCAGTTTCTTTTCCCCGCATTTCCAAGTCTTAAATGGCCACATACATGAAATAAAATAGTTTCTTAGACTACGTTTCATTGGTTTTTTTTTTTTTTTTTGTACTCATGCTAACTTCCGAGCTAGTTAAAGGACAAAAGTTTTGCTTGTTGTATTCTCATTTCTCAGAATATACCATGTTCTGGAGCAATTTCCATTTTAATTCTGAGTGTTGTTTTGTCAATTTGTTAACTTTTTACTCACAAGAATCCGAAAAGCCGGCCTGTTCGCTATATGACCCTTCGGAAACATCAAACCTGAGGATATTTCTCTAAGCAAATTACCAAAGACCATAATACCTTTTCAATGTTCACAACTAGAAATCTACTCCACCTAGAGATGTCCGTGTTGAAGTTGATCACATTGGCTGATCAGTGCTGGATATATATGAAGCTATTGCGGCTACTCAAGAAATACTTTTGTTCTATCTTCAAGAAGAAGAAGCAGATGGCGAATGTTGAGAAAGTTGTTGCTATGAAGAAAGTGAGGCAAAAAGATCCAGATGGATGGGATGTGACGATGCCACTCCCGGGAGACATCATAGAAGGCGTTGCTGAATTAGCTGCTGATGATGACTCCTCCTTTGTTCAGGCCAAGGCATGGTCAGAGCTAACCTTATTTCTTGGTAAAATTGATGGACATTTCATTTGGTTGAAAGTTAGACGGGGAGAGAGCACACTTAAACTCAGAGGATATGTCTTAGTTGAAAGACGTCGTTCCAATCTGCAGAAAAGTTTTGTTGTTAGAGCACCATCTGATCGTTCATATCCGCTACTATAGCAGGGGCATATCGATCCAAAGAATCAAACTCCAGGTTATACTCGCGAACATTCGGGCCGTTCTGCCGCAACTGTAAAAATTTATCAACCCGTGCCCGTCGTAACTCCGGGGGCAGAAAGTGGCGGAGAAAAGCAGTCACAAACTCATCCCAAGTAGCTGGGGAAGCCCCCTCACCTCTGGACAGCTCCCAAGACTCATTCCAATTGGCAGCAACATCTCGTAATCTGTGCGAGGCTAACTCAACGGACTCGGTCTCTGAAGCCCTGACCAAATCCAATGAGCGCCGCACTCCCCGAATGAAGTCGTGGGGGTCCTCCTCGGGCTTATACCCGAAAAACTCTGGGGGACGGCATGTCAGAAAATCACGAACCCTCAGGCTATCACGCCTGTCATCACCATCATCATCTCTCTGCCCGCGTCTGCGAACCTGTCCCGCTACCAAAGTAGTCAATAGCTGTACAGCCTCTCTCAATGTCCTATCCTCCGCCCCTGGCTGAGGAGCTGGAGGCTCGGGTGCTGGAGCCTCTGGAGTCAATGGTGAAGCCGTCCCCTGATCCCTAGTGGCAGCGGCTGGTGCTCCAGACTCCTCTGATGATGATGACGTAGCAGATTCTATTGGCCGGGGCGCAATATCACGCATTATCTGAGCAAGGGTCTGAGTACCCTTCCGAGCCCGGCTAGTCTCTCCTACCACCGCCTTTTTCTTCTGGGCAGCCGTTGCCTTTTTCGGAGGCATCACTGAAAGAAAAACACAATAACTGATCAGAACAGAGTCATCCTAATAGCACAGCTCTATCGCACGATCTAAGATTTCAAGAAAGGAAACACCCTAAATGTCCTGTAGCTTCCTGTTTATAGATGTGGTGCACAACACACCGATAAACAAGACTCTACTAGACACGGTCTGTAGACACTCCGAGGATTGAACCGCTCTGATACCACTTCTGTCACGACCCAACCCCGTAGGCCATGACTAGTGCCCGAATTGGACACTCATATTGCCTGTTACTGTAATCATTTAACACTAGTATGTCATGAACCTATTTGTATAAACAGGTAGGGTGTTATTTTAAAGCTGTCAAAATTTTGTATGTCGTAGGCACCTGTCTCCTGAGGAGTTACAATTTTTAAACAACAACATATATATTTCTATGCAAGCCGACAAGGCTGCCACAATATGCAACATACCAAACATACATATATATGCAAGCAGACAAGGCTGCCATCACGAATGGGTACGCCCCAAACATAAGTCATGTTCATACAACGCAACAACAACTATATACAGACCCACACAGATGTCCACAGACCTCTAAGAGTAATGACCGTATCATATGGCGGGACAGGGCCCGGCCGTACCCAAATAAACACATATGATTTCAACATAAGGGAGTTATACCACAAGCTAGGCTCCGGAACAAAGGAGCAGTCAAAAATAGCTGAATAAGTGTCCTAAGCTGGCGGATCTCCGAAACGAGCGTCTGTACCTGCGGGCATGAACGCAGCCCCCCGAAGAAAGGGGGGTCAGTATGGAATATGTACTGAGCATATAAAGCATGAAACATAGTGATAGACTCATACTGAGATAAGATGTACATGACTCAATGCAACCAACAGAATTTCATGAAAACTTGCCTTTGAACATATTTCGTCTGTATCGTTCTCATATGAATATTAACATAGTGTTTTGTAATAAATATTGCATAATCATTCCTTATATAACATGTATAACGTGTCCCGGCCCTTTAGTAAGGGACTCGGTAATCATAATCATAGCATCATAAACATAAACATATACGTGTCCCGGCCCTTTAGTAAGGGACTCGGTAATAAGGAATATATGCCCTCCTGGCCACCATCTCCATATCATCATATCATCATCATACTTATATATATATATATATAACGTGTCCCGGCCCTCTAGTGAGGGACTCGGTGAATAATATAGTAAACATGCGCACGAAAACGTGTCCTGGCCCGGGACTCAGTGAAGGATATAGCGGTAAGCACGAGCAGAATAAATAGCAACCACATATATGCAATTAATTCTTTGAGACTCAATGGACAAGCACTAACCAGCTCTAAAGTGTCAAAATAATATTCATATTCAGTTCTTTTTAAGTCTCATAACAAACTATAACAAGAAACGTTTCAGATTTCGTGTACATGTACCAACTTAACATGGTGTAGCTTTTGAAAGTCAAGTATGCCTCTATTTGTGCAATTCTTTAAGAGTAGGAACTTCTATACATCATTCATTAGTCAATCATGTAGTAGGCTCGTGACAATAGCATTAAGGAAATATAGAATCATAAGTCATGCATGGAACTAGAGAATAGAATTTACCCCAAGGTTCATATCATTTCTTACTTACGTCCAGGACATGCCAAGAAAAGAAAGAATAGGCTTTACATACCTTTAGCGTTTAGTTGTATTCTAACTTGTACTTGCTGCCCAAATACACTTATCCTATATCAAGATATCAAGAGCTACAATTAGTCTACAAGGGAATTCAATACGTATTTTGACGCTCACAATCCCTTTCAAACATTTAGACCACGTTTCGTTCGCATTCAAACCAACTACATACAACCAATCCAACATCAATAATCATATGTTCAATACCAATCCGGACAGCCCACATAACATTCCAAATATCCCACATTCACAACATCCCATAACGATTCACATACGGCTACTACATTCTCAAGTTACTCCTAATAATCCGTAGCCTTAACGTTTTCGTGTAACAACTTTACAACAACCCAAACAACGTAAATGCAATATATATTCTTAACTATCATTAGTCTTTCCAATTTAAAGAAGACAACATGTCCAAAACAGTTCCTAACAACAACACGCCCAAAACAGTCCCTAACCAATCAACACGCCCAAAACAGTCCCTAACCAACAACATAAAGGTGCCCGGAATTCTTGCAAACAATTACGAACATACCAAGCAAACCACACATGATTCTTACACCTTATTTCATGTCTTCATTTCATATAATTTCAGTAAAATATGACCAGCAGTCACACGATAAATATATCACCAAATTCGAACGCAAATAGCTACATTGTCGACACTAAAACCTCACAACGACAGCAACATGTTTAATGACATTAATTTCATGATTTTTGGAACTGTTTTAGCATCATTTCCATTCTTACAACAGCCCACAATTCATCTCAATTTCAACTTGAATCAATGCACTTTACTTTCACTAAACGTTTGCAACAAGAATCAACATTCAACACACACAAATTCACTTCTAACATCAAAACTGTCCACGGTTTTGGACTGCCTGTACACTTCATCATAATTCATTTCTTTAACACCTCAATTCACATATTCAACATGCATACAATACACCATAATGTCCATAACAATAACAATCCAAATGTGACACAAAACAGTCCCTAAATCTCCCCTAAAACAATCCCTTTTACACGGCTACAACACTCTTCCCACAATTTCATGATTTTTATCCGTTTATCCAACTACAACACATTCAATCCATTTCCAATACATGTTCAAGAAGATAAATCATGACTTCATTAGAACCTTCAACACACGGCTCATTTTCATTTCAAGAAAAACAGTCCAATATCCAACATGCAACATCACAACCAAACTTCTACAATCTTTGTTCATTTACCTATGTTGATACATATTCAATTCATCAACAATACATACAAAATGAAATCAATCATGAATTCACCTCACTCACGGCTCACTCTCTACTTCAACTACAACAACAATCCAACAGCAACATGCATGAACTATACATTCAAATCATCATACAACACAAGAACAATAAGCATTCTTACCTTTCAATCTTGTTCTTCACCTTGGCCGAAAATTCAACTCTATTGAGGTGCTACACTTCCTTGTTTCTTTTCAACAACTACTACACATTCTTATACACTAGATGAGGAGTTAAATTGGTGGAGAAAACTGGAATTTTTGAAGAAATTCTTGAACCTCACTCTCGGCTAGCTCTTAGCCGAGAGCTCCTCTCTCTACACTCTACTTTCTCTAACTTTGAATGTTGAAATGACTTTGTGAAAATGTGGAGTGAGCAGATTTTTGTGTCTATATGTTCCCCTCCTTGATTTGGACATGTGGATCACACTAATTTTGGGTCAAGATTCCTTGACCAAAGCATTGTAATGCACGGCCAAACATGGCCTAAAAGTGGGCTGTTTTTTTTTTTTTTGTTTTGTTTTGTCTTCCCAATCCCACTTATTAATCCAAGTGTGATTAATTTAATCCCAATTTTCCATTAACACTTCCATGCCAAACGAAAATTGTAGACAAATTGTGATTCGAAACGAAACCGGAAGTTAAAATTTCTACTTCGTATCTTAAGATAGTCTTGTCTCTAACTTGTCGCGTTTATTTTAAAACGTCCCAATGTATGAAAATATGGGATATAACAACATATTATATACATAATCAGCTATGTTTTCTATATTTCTCTAGCGCCCGTAATCAATTGTGGCCGACAGGCAAAAAACGAAGAAAACAGGACTTGATGGTTCATGTTTCATCAAAGTTTATTTTTGGTACCATATAATTTATGTAAAGATTTTGTCCTTGTAATATTTTGCATTCTGACCACTTTTTTCAATAGAGGGAAAGAACTGGAAAGTTGAGATTGAAAGACTTTGCAGGATATCTTCATCTTCCTATTGAAACAGCAGCTAAGAAATTGAATATATGTCCTACCGTGATGAAGAAGGTTTGTCGAAGGGATGGCTTGTCAAGATGGCCTTATAGAAAGGTCTCTTTCTTTTTGCCCTTCCCTCACTCCTACCTTATTTTTATAGCGCCTCGATAATTGAGGTCTCAAAATTTTCGTATTGCCTTGGAAATGATTGCAGATTAAAAGTGTTAGGAGGAAGATATCGCAGAGAGAAAAAAGTTTAAGCTCTAATGATGTTGAAGAAAGGGCGAGTGCAAAGGCAGACATAGCGAAGCTGGAACAGGAACTTGCCAGCATTTTTGAAGAATCCGTTAACTAGTTTGATTACTATTCTATCAATGAAATCACATAGGTTTCTTATAAGTTACTATTAATTTTTCAACCATTTTTGTCTCTACAGATTTAGCTTATTACTACTAATTTATATTGTATTTATAGTTGAAAGGCAGATTTAAATGCACAAATGATTTATATTGAATTTATAGTTGAAGGCAGATTTAAATGTACAAAATGAGCAATATTGTGTATATACAGAACATAGGAGTTTGAGAGTTACATATTTCTTCCTTTCAGATTTTTTCTATAGTAAAGTTTGTTGTGTAGCATAGGAAATGGGTGCAGTTTCTTTTCCCCGCATTTCCAAGTCTTAAATGGCCACATACATGAAATAAAATAGTTTCTTAGACTACGTTTCATTGGTTTTTTTTTTTTGTACTCATGCTAACTTCCGAGCTAGTTAAAGGACAAAAGTTTTGCTTGCTGTATTCTCATTTCTCAGAATATACCATGTTCTGGAGCAATTTCCATTTTAATTCTGAGTGTTGTTTTGTCAATTTGTTAACTTTTTACTCACAAGAATCCGAAAAGCCGGCCTGTTCGCTAAATGACCCTTCGGAAACATCAAACCTGAGGATATTTCTCTAAGCAAATTACCAAAGACCATAATACCTTTTCAATGTTCACAACTAGAAATCTACTCCACCTAGAGATGTCCGTGTTGAAGTTGATCACATTGGTTGATCAGTGCTGGATATATATGAAGCTATTGCGGCTACTCAAGAAATACTTTTGTTCTATCTTCAAGAAGAAGAAGCAGATGGCGAATGTTGAGAAAGTTGTTAGTGTGAAGAAAGTGAGGAAAAAAGATCCAGATGGATGGGATGTGACGATGCCACTCCCGGGAGACATCATAGAAGGCGTTGCTGAAATAACTGCTGATCATGACTCCTCCTTTATTCAGGCCAAGGCATGGTTAGAGCTAACCTTATTTCTTGGTAAAATTACTGGACATTTCATTTGGTTGAAAGTTAGAAGGGGAGAGAGCACACTTAAACTCAGAGGATATGTTTTAGTTGAAAGACGTCATTCCAATCTGCAGAAAAGGTTTGTTGTTTGAGCACCATCTGATCACAGACATCTTGTTGTTATAGCTGAATTAACTTTGGCAGGTTGCACTGAACTCCAGGGTACAATTCTTCTTTTCCACTACTACACATGTTAAACTGCACTGATAGCATAAAAAACTGTTAATAGCGGAATTATGTTTGATGATGCAGATATGAGTAGAAGAATGGTCAATTCAGTCTCACGCGGGTATAACCAAATGGGATTACAATATGACTGGAAGATGAAGGTGGGAACGTATCTACCAGATTCTCGTTCTACAGTTGTTAGCTCCTTCGTTTTCATGCCTCTAGCAAGAGAGTATAGAGTAGAAGCCACAATAGTTCGTACCATGGCCTGGTTTTCAGCAGCAGTATCTTCAGGAATCCCTCTTGTATTCGTCAATATTCAAACCGAGCAAATTAGCAATTTGGTATTCTGTCTACCTCTTGTGATCAAGTTTACTTCTATACACTGACAGTGTTTGCATTTTTTACAACATTGGGTCACCTAAAAGATCACTACAGATAACCGTCCATACTAAGGGGATTGGTAACCTAGATAACAAGTGAAAATTCTTTAAGTTGTCAGTGTATATAACTAAATTCCTAATGGGTTTACCCAAACTAGCATAATGAACTAATATTTTTATTCTTCATGCTTTTTTGTGTAAAGGAGAGGAGAAACACCAGTGGAAAAGATCTCACTTGGAGTAGGCAACTAGATGGCTATGTTGGTAACCAGTCCGCACAAGGTGTAAGGCTATGGTATCTACCAGGAATTGGAGAGGTTCCACTTGAATTAACACCTGGACCAGGAAAAACCAGATTTGGAATCGACATTAAACGAACAGATGAAGTAATGGTCATCGTCTTTTCATTTCCGAAAACAGCAAATTAAATAATGTACTCCTACGAAATGAGAAGTTGAATTTTCTCAACATGTCCTTTTTCTTAAATCTCTTTTCAGGGATTTGTCAGTATTTATTCAGTAGCAAAGGGGACAGCTGCAGAACGAGCTGGTTTTGTGCATTTATTTGAGCAGGGAAAACAAAGCACGCACCATCCAGTGATCTCAAGGCTAGAAGGAAAGAGTCTTTTGCCATCAACTGTTAGCCCAGAAGGTCTAATATACTGCTCTGATCATGCTGATATTAAGGAAACTCTCAACTTAGCATTGGAAAGAAGTGAAAGTATTAGACTGCATATCATGTCTTGGCCTAATCAGACAACTCAAAATACCACACGATCAATTGGCGCTGCAGCTCTTATGCCTCCAAATTGATACCATCAGCTATTCAACACGTAGCATCCAACAACAACTAAGTCTCAATCCCAAACAAGTTGAGGTACTCGGCTATATGAATATTCCTCACTGTACATGTCGATCTATCTATTTAATCTCATGTCAGTCAGCAGTTCAACACCATGTACAGAAATAAATGTCTATTTATAGAAAAAAATTTGACTAATGGAAAGAAGTGAAAGCGTTATGCATATCATGCATGTCTTGGCCTAGTCAGATAACTCAAAAAACTAAACGATCTATTGGCACTCTTATGCCTGCATATTGATAACATCAAGAGTTCAAGTTGACCATGCATAAATAATCATTTTTTTTTGTTCGAAAATTTTGTGGAGAAATGGAAATAACCAACTTGAACTTGCTTTAGTACTTGGTAACAGCATTTTAGAAAGAAGAGGATTTGTAGTACATTGTAGGGGTTGTGTTCTTAAAGCTTCCAAGATCCACAGCACTGTATTTGTACAAATGCATTTGCAGAAGCAAAAGAAAACGTTCTTGTCCACTAATTTAGATACCATTAAGAACTTCTTAGAATCTGCCGGAAAAGCAAAAGCTGACCTAATCAGAATGGTATCTGGCAGGTCATGAATTCAATAAGTGTTAAATTGAAAGTGTGTCCATTATAATCTTTAAGCGCAGCATGAGCCTTAGTGTCTGAATCCTTTTAAGAGCACTAGTACCCAAGAGTGCCTGCAAACGCATGAATTGAAGAAGAATATTTCCTTTTTGCAGCCTTTACTTTTCAGAATCAACATTGATGTGTAGTTTCCCATCCTTACGGTGGTAGCTAATTTTATTTCTTTTATTTAGTTAATTAGTGCTATATATGTGTAGGTAACACACACACACACACACACACAAATGCACCCACATATATCGATCGATATTCACAGTTGCATTAACACTTAATAAATCTCCATTATCCCTTGCCTTGCTTTTTTCGTGCAGACATGCTTGATTCTCGTCCTTTGGCCACTCCACCACTTCGACAAATTCTTTCGCAGCAGCTTGAACTGAACCGGGGCTATCAACGTGAACGAGAGAAAAATAAAGCCCATTACTCGATCAGGGGATCTAAGCCACAGCTCTATTCCCGACTCGAAATCTATAAAGGGATTGTTGGGAGAGCTGCTCTGTACATTCATTCTTCCACTTTTATCACTCCACTATCCTGGACACCACCATTAACCACGACACCCAAATTCACTATTCCTAAACAATTTATCATCACAACCGCTACTCCATATTCATCCTTTCCAATCTGTCGTGAGTGATCATGCCTTTATCTTTTTCATTCATCTCATATTTGAAATTCATTTATCTATCGCTATCCATTCGCCGCAAATCACAATATCTATCACTATCCATACACGCACAATAGTTTCTTCAAGAGAAAATCACCAGCCTTCATCTTTAAAATAACTCCAAAACTTCAAAATAACATATTTTAGACACAAAATAGAGCTGACGATGATCAGAAAAGGGTTTTCTTTTTCTCTTTTCTTTAGTCATGATGCATTTTGACTCTAATGTAATTTTTGTTGTTTCGTGTTATTGTGAGCCTGCGATTTTGTAGCAGTGTAGCCACGTGCCAAGTTTATGTGCTAACCTAAATTATTAGAGACTAATTAAAATTGCTACCCCCTCCCTCCAAACTATCACGTTTTTTCAAGTTTCGTACTTCAATTATGCCTTATTATTGTTATCCCTCCCCCATCCAAACTATATCTTTCAAGGGTTAAAACCCTCTCAGGGTTTAACAAATAGAAAAGGTTTGTTGACACTTAGTGGGCGATAAAATAAATCATCCACATGGCTTTTATAATTACTAAAAGGGCAAATAACACTTTTAGTCCTTGTGTTAATGCTATATTCTGGTTTTAGTCCTTATGTTATTCGACTTACCACTATTGATCTTCAATTATATTACGTGAGTGATTTTGATCCTTCGTCTAACAGATGCCCCAAAAATTAACAGACAGTTAACTCACATCAAACCAACAAAAGGGACTTTTTTTTCATTTTTTCGACAAAAATCAAATTGAAATCCCAAACTTAAAATTCCTATATTTTCCAACAATTTCTTATAATTTTAACAGAAAAAAGAGAGGAAAGGAACCCGTTTTCTTCAACCTTTAAAGGCAAAACTAACAATGGATCCCTTTCTATATTTCGTTTTTGGTTTTTACTTTGAACTATTTCATTTAATTTACGGAAAAGGGCCAAATATACCCCTGTACTATCGAAAAAGGCCAAATATATCCTTCGTTATACTTTGGGTCCAAATATACCCCTGCCGTTATACTTTGGGTTTAAATATACCCATTCACAGCTAAAGTTGGTCCCAATCTTACGAGGCATTAATATTTTAATGAAATAAATATTATGTGGCATGCCACCTCACTTACAAACTCAATTTTACCCCTCCACTTCCTATCTTCTTCCACCACACCCCCCCCCCCCCTCTAGTACTACCGTCCTTATGCCCACCACCATTTTCACAAACTCAAACTTAAAGGCGGTGCACTAATTGGGTAGCAATAAATAGAACCTAAACGTGTTGTCAACCAATGGGACATTAAATCCTAAGCCAATGTAGCCCTCTATTTTTTGTTATTTCTTTGAATTAGTCCCTTGTATTCATTCTATGCTGATGATCTCCATTCTTAGATCCTCTTCTTAGCCTTCGTTGCCTGCAAAGATCCAATAGTCCAATCCAAAGGCCCTTTGCTTTCAGATTTTCAAGGAAACACAATATAGCAGCAGGGATTCCCCCAATAATTAATGGTGGTGGGCATAAGGATGGTAGTACTAGAGGGGGAGGTGTGGTGGAAGAAGATAGGGAGAGAAGGGGTAAAATTGGGTTTGTAAGTGAGGTGACATGCCACATAATATTTATTTTATTAAAATATTAATGCCACGTAGGATTGGGGTCAACTTTAACTGTGAAGGGGTATATTTGAACCCAAAGTATAATGACAGGAGTATATTTGGACCCAAAGTATAAGGAAGGCTATAATTGGCTTTTTTTCGATAGTACAAGGGTATATTTGGCCCTTTTCCGTTTAATTTATCGTATTAACTTTGATAGAATTTTAATTTGGGTTGAGATATAATGTTTCGTGTAGTGCCACTAGGCGCATTGAGCAATATTCTTTTGAATGGGGAGGGGGTTTAACCTCCAAAAATTATAGTTCGGGGGTAACAAAACACTAGATAATTTAAATATAAAACTTATAAAAGAATGATTGTTTAGTTTTTTTTTTAATCTTTATATATATATATATATATTAACTCTAAGTTAAAATGTTAATCTATTAATTTTACTTTGCATTTTTGGGGGCTTTCAACTGAAAAACTAGTTTCTGAATTTTGTGAAAGATTTGAAAAAACGAGTTGGGAAATTATCAAAAGGAAAATTCCTTTTTTTCCTTTTCAAAAATTACGTCGTCGTTTAAAGCAAGTCTTGTTGATCCTCATGGTGCACCGCGTCACATCTAATTCCAACCTAATTTCCCAACGCTAGAAATTCAAAATGTGAAGTATACAACGGTTATTAACTTCCCATTTCAGTCCCGCTCCTTCCTACTACACTATTCCATTGTAAAAACCTGTTTATTTTCTCCTCTCTTTCAATCATAATAGTAATAATAATAATTTCTCCAAAAGGTTTCCTACGTGACGTCGCTTGGTCTAGGCCAAGCGTCGTCGTCGCGAACAAAAAATGGACCATAATCCAACAACCATTGTGCCTTATCATGACCCTTTTGATGATTCTTCTTCTTCTATTGCCCAAATTTCACTGTTTGATCAAAATCCAACAATTTTCATTTCTGTTAATGATGATGTTGATGGTGGTTTTGGTGTCTCTGACTATGATCCATTTGCTGATCCAATTTTGCTTGATATTCCTTATGAATGTAGCAATTATTTGGTTGGAAATAGTACTAATGATGACGGTGGAGTTTCGGCGACTAATAGTTGCCGAATTCTAAGAGAAATAACTCATTCTGATGGTGACTGTTTTACACAGTTTTATCTCTTAAATTTCTATATGGGGTTGTGGAAGTAAAGTGATAGTATTTTTTTAGTTATTTACTAGTAACCATAGTCGATATAAAAAATATAAAAAATAGTTGTAGCGAATTTTATATATCACAGTATTAAATATGTAAAATTATCATTGTTGGGACTTCAAACTTCATTATTCACCTTCCGATAGGTCTTTAATTGATATTTCTAATTGTATCTTATCTTAGTTTTAGAAAACATATGCACTATTTGTAATTTTTTATTTTATTTTTTATGTTCAACTTTCAGTTACGTTCTTTAAAGTTGAAAGTTTTCGCAACTATGCTTTTGAGTATTTGTTTTTTTGCGTTTAATCCTTCTGCTTAAATTGTAGGATTTCCATTCACATTTAGTTTATATTGCTCGAATTGGTGATAGTAGATAAATGGTAGAGCAAAATTTTCTTAAATTGAAGTAAAGTTAGTAATTTTTTTAGCTATTTATTTTTGGTTTGTTTCCTTCATAGGCTCGCAGATATATAAGCTTGAAATTTATGGAACACTAGGAAGGATTAGTCATGCAGTTGTTGAGAAATACACAATGGATTTTTCTTTTCAAAGCCATGTGTCATCCCAAACATTTGAGTACGGAGTTATACTTCTTTTTATACTCTTCTGTTTTGCTCTAGTTTATAATGCACTTTTACCACTTGTTTGATTAAATTAACTTTAGTTTTTATCCTGTGCTTCAACAGTTTTAGCAACGATAGTACAAGGCGTGTGAAGCAGTTTTTAGTTCAATATTTTGAGGCATGTAAGCGTGAAGGTCACATTTTGCTGCAAGATCCATTCTGTGATTTCTATGATGCTTTAGGTGTTGGATCTGATGGTGGTGATTGTCTTGACATTGATAGTCTACTTCAGTTATCTCCAACAAATTCGCGTAAGTAACGTCTTTGCTTAGTCCTTTAATCTAAAAAAAGGATACGAGAAATTACTTTGTTTAGCTTGAGTTAGCATTGTGAATGAGACCTTAAATCTATTCTAAATGGTATTAGTTCTGTATTACCAAGATAATGATCTTGGACGATATTTACCTGCAGGTGATAGCCAAATGAACCAGCAAGAAATGAAAAACGAAAGCGAGGCCAATGGAGATGACGTGAGACATGAAAAGATCCCCCTTTCAGCACAGGTTTGTACTACATTTTTGGAAACACTTTAAAAAATAATAGCCAGAAAATGTATATGTTTTGTATATTAAGTATAAGTATTATACATATTATATACATAATCAGCTATGTTTTCTATATTTCGCTAGCGCCCGTAATCAATTGTGGCCGACAGGCAAAAAATGAAGAAAACAGGACTTGATGGTTCATTTTTCTTCAAAGTTTATTTTTGGTACCATATAATTTATGTAAAGATTTTTTCCTTGTAATATTTTGCATTCTGACCACTTTTTTCAACAGAGGGAAAGAACTGGAAAGTTGAGATTGAAAGATTTTGCAGGATATCTCCATCTTCCTATTGAAACAGCAGCTAAGAAATTGAATATATGTCCTACAGTGATGAAGAAGGTTTGTCGAAGGGATGGCTTGTCAAGATGGCCTTATAGAAAGGTCTCTTTCTTTTCGCCCTTCCCTCACTCCTACCTTATTTTTATAGCGCCTCGATAATTGAGGTCTCAAAATTTTCGTATTGCCTTGGAAATGATTGCAGATTAAAAGTGTTAGGAGGAAGATATCGCAGAGAGAAAAAAGTTTAAGCTCTAATGATGTTGAAGAAAGGGCGAGTGCAAAGGCAGACATAGCGAAGCTGGAACAGGAACTTGCCAGCATTTTTGAATCATTCGTTAACTAGTTTGATTACTATTCTATCAATGAAATCACATACGTTTCTTATAAGTTACTATTAATTTTTCAACCATTTTTGTCTCTACAAATTTAGCTTATTACTACTAATTTATATTGTATTTATAGTTGAAAGGCAGATTTAAATGCACAAATGAGTTATATTGTATTTATAGTTAAAGGCAGATTTAAATGTACAAAATGAGCAATATTGTGTATATACAGAACATAGGAGTTTGAGAGTTACATATTTCTTCCTTTCAGATTTTTTCTATAGTAAAGTTTGTTGCGTAGCATAGGAAATGGGTGCAGTTTCTTTTCCCCGCATTTCCAAGTCTTAAATGGCCACATACATGAAATAAAATAGTTTCTTAGACTAAGTTTCATTGGTTGTTTTTTTTTTTTTTTTTTTGTACTCATGCTAACTTCCGAGCTAGTTAAAGGACAAAATTTTTGCTTGTTGTATTGTCATTTCTCAGAATATACCATGTTCTGGAGAAATTTTCATTTTAATTCTGAGTGTTGTTTTGTCACTTTGTTATCTTTTTACTCACAAGAATCCGAAAAGCCGGCCTGTTCGCTAAATGACCCTTCGGAAACATCAAACCTGAGGATATTTCTCTAAGCAAATTACCAAAGACCATAATACCTTTTCAATGTTCACAACTAGAAATCTACTCCACCTAGAGATGTCCGTGTTGAAGTTGATCACATTGGTTGATCAGTGCTGGATATATATGAAGCTATTGCGGCTACTCAAGAAATACTTTTGTTCTATCTTCAAGAAGAAGAAGCAGATGGCGAATGTTGAGAAAGTTGTTGGTGTGAAGAAAGTGAGGCAAAAAGATCCAGATGGATGGGATGTGACGATGCCACTCCCGGGAGACATCATAGAAGCTGTTGCTGAATTACCTGCTGATGATGACTCCTCCTTTGTTCAGGCCAATGCATGGTCAGAGCTAACCTTATTTCTTGGTAAAATTGCTGGTCATTTCATTTGGTTGAAAGTTAGAAGGGAAGAGAGCGCACTTAAACTCAGAGGATATGTCTTAGTTGAAAGACGTCGTTCCAATCTGCAGAAAAGGTTTGTTGTTAGAGCACCATCTGATCACAGACATCTTGCTGTTATAGCTGAATTAACTTCGGCACGTTGCACTGAACTCCAGGGTACAATTCTTCTTTTCCACTACTACACATGTTAAACTGCACTGATAGAATAAAAAACTGTTAACAGCGGAATTATGTTTGATGATGCAGATATGAGCAGAAGAATGGTCAATTCAGGCTCACGCGGGTATAACCAAATGGGATTACAATATGACTGGAAGATAAAGGTGGGTACGTATCTACCAGATTCTCGTTCTACAGTTGTTAGCTCCATCGTTTTCATGCCTCTGGCAAGAGAGTATAGAGTAGAAGCCACAATAGTTCGTACCATGGCCTGGTTTTCAGCAGCAGTATCTTCAGGAATCCCTCTTGTATTCGTCCATATTCAAACCGAGCAAATTAGCAATTTGGTATTCTGTCTACCTCTTGTGATCATGTTTACTTCTATACACTGACAGTTTTTGTATTTTTTACAACATTAGGTCACCTAAAAGATCACTACAGATAACCGTCCATACTAAGGGGATTGGTAACCTAGATAACAAGTGAAACTTCTTTAAGCTGTCAGTGTATATAACTAAATTCCTAATGGGTTTACCCAAACTATCATAATGAACTAATCTTTTTATTCTTCATGCTTTTTTGTGTAAATGAGAGGAGAAACACCAGTGGAAAAGATCTCACTTGGAGTAGGCAACTAGATGGCTATGTTGGTAACCAGTCCGCACAAGGTGTAAGGCTATGGTATCTACCAGGAAGTGGAGAGGTTCCACTTGAATTAACACCTGGACCAGGAGAAACCAGATTTGGAATCGACATTAAACGAACAGATGAAGTAATGGTCATCGTCTTTTCATTTCCGAAAACAGCAAATTAAATAATGTACTCCTACGAAATGAGAAGTTGAATTTTCTCAACTTGTCCTTTTTCTTAAATCTCTTTTCAGGGATTTGTCAGTATTTATTCAATAGCAAAGGGGACAGCTGCAGAACGAGCTGGTTTAGTGCATTTATTTGAGCAGGGAAAACAAAGCAAGCACCATCCAGTGATCTCAAGGCTAGAAGGAAAGAGTCTTTTGCCATCAACTGTTAGCCCAGAAGGTCTAATATACTGCTGTGATCATGCTGATATTAAGGAAACTCTCAACTTAGCAATGGAAAGAAGTGAAAGTATTAGACTGCATATCATGTCTTGGCCTAATCAGACAACTCAAAATACCACACGATCAATTGGCGCTGCAGCTCTTATGCCTCCAAATTGATACCATCAGCTATTCAACACGTAGCATCCAACAACAACTAAGTCTCAATCCCAAACAAGTTGAGGTACTCGGCTATATGAATATTCCTCACTGTACATGTCGATCTATCTATTTAATCTCATCTCAGTCAGCAGTTCAACACCATGTACAGAAATAAATGTCTATTTATAGAAAAAAATTTGACTAATGGAAAGAAGTGAAAGTGTTATGCATATCATGCATGTCTTGGCCTAGTCAGATAACTCAAAAAACTAAACGATCTATTGGCACTCTTATGCCTGCATATTGATAACATCAAGAGTTCAAGTTGACCATGCACAAATAATCTTTTTTTTTTTGTTCGAAAATTTTGTGGAGAAATGGAAATAACCAACTTGAACTTGCTTTAGTACTTGGTAACAGCATTTTAGAAAGAAGAGGATTTGTAGTGCATTGTAGGGGTTGTGTTCTTAAAGCTTCCAAGATCCATAGCACTGTATTTGTACAAATGCATTTGCAGAAGCAAAAGAAAACGTTCTTGTCCACTAATTTAGATGCCATTAAGAACTTCTTAGAATCTGCTAGAAAAGCAAAAGCTGACCTAATCAGAATGGTATCTGGCAGGTCATGAATTCAATAAGTGTTAAATTGAAAGTGTGTCCATTATAATCTTTAAGCGCAACATGAGCCTTAGTGTCTGAATCCTTTTAAGAGCACTAGTACCCAAGAGTGCCTGCAAACGCATGAATTGAAGAAGAATAATTCCTTTTTGCAGCCTTTACTTTTCAGAATCAACATTCATGTGTAGTTTCCCATCCTTACAGTAGTAGCTAATTTTCTTTATTTTATTTAGTTAATTAGTGCTATATATGTGTAGGTAACACACACACACACACACACAAATGCACCCACATATATCGATCGATATTCACAGTTGCATTAACACTTAATAAATCTCCATTATCCCTTGCCTTGCTTTTTTTCGTGCAGACATGCTTGATTCTCGTCCTTTGGCCACTCCACCACTTCGACAAATTCTTTCGCAGCAGCTTGAACTGAACCGGGGCTATCAACGTGAACGAGAGAAAAATAAAGCCCATTACTCGATCAGGGGATCTAAGCCACAGCTCTATTCCCGACTCGAAATCTATAAAGGGCTTGTTGGGAGAGCTGCTCTGTACATTCATTCTTCCACTTTTATCACTCCACTATCCTGGACACCACCATTAACCACGACACCCAAATTCACTATTCCTAAACAATTTATCATCACAACCGCTACTCCATATTCATCCTTTCCAATCTGTCGTGAGTGATCATGCCTTTATCTTTTTCATTCATCTCATATTTGAAATTCATTTATCTATCGCTATCCATTCGCCGCAAATCACAATATCTATCACTATTCATACACGCACAATAGTTTCTTCAAGAGAAAATCACCAGCCTTCATCTTTAAAATAACTCCAAAACTTCAAAATAACATATTTTAGACACGAAATAGAGCTGAAGATGATCAGAAAATGGTTTTCTTTTTCTCTTTTCTTTAGTCATGATGCATTTTGACTCTAATGTAATTTTTGTTGTTTCGTGTTATTGTGAGCCTGCGATTTTGTAGCACTGTAGCCACGTGCCAAGTTTATGTGCTAACCTAAATTATTAGAGACTAATTAAAATTGCTACCCCCTCCCTCCAAACTATCACGTTTTTTCAAGTTTCGTACTTCAATTATGCCTTATTATTGTTATCTCTCCCCCATCCAAACTATATCTTTCAAGGGTTAAAACTCTCTCAGGGTTTAACAAATAGAAAAGGTTCGTTGACACTTAGTGGGCGATAAAATAAATCATCCACATGGCTTTTATAATTACTAAAAGGGCAAATAACACTTTTAGTCCTTGTGTTAATGCTATATTCTGGTTTTAGTCCTTATGTTATTCGACTTACCACTATTGATCTTCAATTATATTACGTGAGTGATTTTGATCCTTCGTCTAACAGATGCCCCAAAAATTAACAGACAGTTAACTCACCCAGGGACAATTTTGTTATTAAATTTAGTTGGTCAAGAACCAATTGTCCAGAACGACACCTTTGAGATCCAATCTTCTCCATCGGCCACCGGAAAATGTCCAACACGCCTCTGCGTTTCTGATCATGCCTATAACAGATATGAGTTTTCGACTAATCTCATATGTCAGTCTAGTCCGATTCAGTCGTTCTAAATTTCCATCACTACAAACAAAAGTCTGATGGCGGCAAGGAATAACAAGAGCATCGTAGTCAATGATGAAAAATACAAAGAGGTCAAAGAAGAGCCAAAAAAGTTAAAGGTTACCATTCAGCTGTTGCTGGAGAAGCCCTTCCCAGGTTGTGGGAGTGGATATTAGATGCCAGTGGGACATGTATTATGAAGACGTCGAGGAATGTAATAAGTTTTACAAGATCAATCCAGATGTCAATTAATCCTTCTTAGATTTGTTTGTAAACTGGAATTTATGTATATCTCATCTCAATTCATATAACGTATTGTTTGCTATCTTTATTAAATCATTAATGACATATTTATAAGCAGGCATATACTGCACATAAAGTGAATTGTGTAAACTTCACTCTTGTGCTATTGAGAA
The DNA here is from genome assembly GCF_019175385.1 of Lycium barbarum. Lineage (NCBI taxonomy): Eukaryota > Viridiplantae > Streptophyta > Magnoliopsida > Solanales > Solanaceae > Lycium > Lycium barbarum. The sequence continues at coordinate 43,236,671 of NC_083340.1, read as the reverse complement.
TAGAAACTCTTTCCCTATATTTAGAAAAAAGTTTTCAACGAAATTGCTGGCATGGTCATAATATGAGCCGATTAAAACGAATTTTGGAAGAGCTATTTTTTGTTTTGGTATATGGAGTTTTCTTCGTCTTTTTCCTCAGAAACATAGACGCTGCATAGGGAGGCATGGCCTTCAAGTGATTCTTCACCAACTATATTTTATACCAGAATTGTCCCTGTGTGAAGTTAATTGTCTGTAAATTTTTTGGGATCTGTTAGTTGAAGGATCAAACTCACTCATTTAATATAACTGAAGGTCAATAGCGGTAAGCCGGATAACACAAGTATTAAAACCAGAATATAACATTAACACAAGGACTAAAAGTGTTATTTGCCCTTACTAAAAATAACTCTAAACTATTGAATGTTTATGTTAACCCTTTGAACAACACTTTTTGAAGGTTAACACCCCCCCCCCCCCAAAAAAAACAACTACAAATAGCAGAGAGTTTGTGATGACTCAGAACCCGTGAGAGGTGAAAAATGATACCACGTTTGATTTCTCAACGACTAATTAGCCGAAAATTAATATTCAAGTTATTTTTTCTCGTTCTTCATATTCTTTAGTTGTTCTTCATCTTATTCACTTTCTTCTTTAACCGAATTGATCTGGATATGTAAATTTGAGTTTCATCATAAATTACTTATCCTTTCTCCTATTAGTTTCCCCATATTATTGAAAGAATTCATTCTTCGAACATCATTTCATGATTTCATCCCATTTTCTTTGAAAACACATTGTCTTGAGGATGAAAATGAATATTTTGTAATTGTGGGCAACCCACATCAAACCCACAAAAGGGACTTTTTTTTCCTTTTTTCGACAAAAATCAAATTGAAACCCCAAACTTAAAATTCCTATATTTTCCAACAATTTCTTATAATTTCAACAGAAAAAAGATAGGAAAGGAACCCGTGTTCTTCAACCTTTAAAGGCAAAACTAACAATGGATCCCTTTCTATATTTCGTTTTTGGTTTTTACTTTGAACTATTTCATTTAATTTACGGAAAAGGGCCAAATATACCCCTGTACTATCGAAAAAGGCCAAATATATCCTTCGTTATACTTTGGGTCCAAATATACCCCTGCCGTTATACTTTGGGTTTAAATATACCCCTTCACAGTTAAAGTTGGTCTCAATCCTACGTGGCATTAATATTTTAATGAAATAAATATTATGTGGCATGCCACCTCACTTACAAACCCAATTTTACCCCTCCACTTCCTATCTTCTTCCACCACACCCCCCCCCCCCCCCTCTCTAGTACTACCGTCCTTATGCCCACCACCATTTTCACAAACTCAAACTTAACGGCGGTGCACTAATTGGGTAGCAATAAATAGAACCTAAACGTGTTGTCAACCAATGGGACATTAAATCCTAAGCCAATGTAGCCCTCTATTTTTTGTTATTTCTTTGAATTAGTCCCTTGTATTCATTCTCTGCTGATGATCTCCTTTCTTATATCCTCTTCTTAGCCTTCGTTGCCTGCAAATATCCAATAGTCCAACCCAAAGGCCCTTTGCTTTCAGATTTTCAAGGAAACACAATATAGCAGCAGGGATTCCCCCAATAATTAATGGTGGTGGGCATAAGGATGGTAGTACTAGAGGGGGAGGTGTGGTGAAAGAAGATAGGGAGAGAAGGGGTAAAATTGGGTTTGTAAGTGAGGTGACATGCCACATAATATTTATTTTATTAAAATATTAATGCCACGTAGGATTGGGGTCAACTTTAACTGTGGAGGGGTATATTTGAACCCAAAGTATAATGACAGGAGTATATTTGGACCCAAAGTATAAGGAAAGGTATATTTGGCTTTTTTTCGATAGTACAAGGGTATATTTGGCCCTTTTCCGTTTAATTTATCGTATTAACTTTGATAGAATTTTAATTTGGGTTGAGATATAATGTTACGTGTAGTGCCACTAGGCGCATTGAGAAATATTCTTTTGAATGGGGAGGGGGTTTAACCTCCAAAAATTATAGTTCGGGGGTAACAAAACACCAGATAATTTAAATATAAAACTTATAAAAGAATGATTGTTTAGTTTTTTTTTTTAATCTTTATATATATATATATATATATTAACTCTAAGTTAAAATGTTAATCTATTAATTTTACTTTGCATTTTTGGGGGCTTTCAACTGAAAAACTAGTTTCGGAATTTTGTGAAAGATTTGAAAAAACGAGTTGGGAAATTATCAAAAGGAAAATTCCTTTTTTTCCTTTTCAAAAATTACGTCGTCGTTTAAAGCAAGTCTTGCTGATCCTCATGGTGCACCGCGTCACATCTAATTCCAACCTAATTTCCCAACGCTAGAAATTCAAAATGTGAAGTATACAACGGTTATTAACTTCCCATTTCAGTCCCGCTCCTTCCTACTACACTATTCCATTGTAAAAACCTGTTTATTTTCTACTCTCTTTCAATCATAATAGTAATAATAATAATTTCTCCAAAAGGTTTCCTACGTGACGTCGCTTGGTCTAGGCCAAGCGTCGTCGTCGCGAACAAAAAATGGACCATAATCCAACAACCATTGTGCCTTATCATGACCCTTTTGATGATTCTTCTTCTTCTGTTGCCCAAATTTCACTGTTTGATCAAAATCCAACAATTTTCATTTCTGTTAATGATGATGTTGATGGTGGTTTTAGTGTCTCTGACTATGACCCATTTGCTGATCCAATTTTTCTTGATATTCCTTATGAATGTAGCAATTATTTGGTTGGAAATAGTACTAATGATGACGGTGGAGTTTCGGCGACTAATAGTTGCCAAATTCTAAGAGAAATAACTCATTCTGATGGTGACTGTTTTACACAGTTTTATCTCTTAAATTTCTATATGGGGTTGTGGAAGTAAAGTGATAGTATTTTTTTAGTTATTTACTAGTAACCATAGTCGATATAAAAAATACAAAAAATAGTTGTAGCGAATTTTATATATCACAGTATTAAATATGTAAAATTATCATTGTTGGGACTTCAAACTTCATTATTCACCTTCCGGTAGGTCTTTAATTGATATTTCTAATTGTCTCTTATCTTAGTTTGAGAAAACATATGCACTATTTGTAATTTTTTATTTTATTTTTCATGTTCAACTTTCAGTTACGTTCTTTAAAGTTGAAAGTTTTCGCAACTATGCTTTTGAGTATTTGTTTTTGTGCGTTTAATCCTTCTGCTTAAATTGTAGGATTTCCATTCACATTTAGTTTATATTGCTCGAATTGGTGATAGTAGATAAATGGTAGAGCAAAATTTTCTTAAATTGAAGTAAAGTTAGTAATTTTTTTAGTTATTTATTTTTGGTTTGTTTCCTTCATAGGCTCGCAGATATATAAGCTTGAAATTTATGGAACACTAGGAAGGATCAGTCATGCAGTTGAGAAATACACAATGGATTTTTCTTTTCAAAGCCATGTGTCATCCCAAACATTTGAGTACGGAGTTATACTTCTTTTTATACTCTTCTGTTTTGCTCTAGTTTATAATGCACTTTTACCACTTGTTTGATTAAATTAACTTTAGTTTTTATCCTGTGCTTCAACAGTTTTAGCAACGATAGTACAAGGCGTGTGAAGCAGTTTTTAGTTCAATATTTTGAGGCATGTAAGCGTGAAGGTCACATTTTGCTGCAAGATCCATTCTGTGATTTCTATGATGCTTTAGGTGTTGGATCTGATGGTGGTGATTGTCTTGACATTGATAGTCTACTTCAGTTATCTCCAACAAATTCGCGTAAGTAACGTCTTTGCTTAGTCCTTTAATCTAAAAAAAGGATACGAGAAATTACTTTGTTTAGCTTGAGTTAGCATTGTGAATGAGACCTTAAATCTATTCTAAATGGTATTAGTTCTGTATTACCGAGATAATGATCTTGGACGATATTTACCTGCAGGTGATAGCCAAATGAACCAGCAAGAAATGAAAAACGAAAGCGAGGCCAATGGAGATGACGTGAGACATGAAAAGATCCCCCTTTCAGCACAGGTTTGTAGTACATTTTTGGAAACACTTTAAAAAATAATAGCCAGAAAATGTATATGTTTTGTATATTAAGTATAAGTATTATACATATTATATACATAATCAGCTACGTTTTCTATATTTCGCTAGCGCCCGTAATCAATTGTGGCCGACAGGCAAAAAATGAAGAAAACAGGACTTGATGGTTCATTTTTCTTCAAAGTTTATTTTTGGTACCATATAATTTATGTAAAGATTTTGTCCTTGTAATATTTTGCATTCTGACCACTTTTTTCAACAGAGGGAAAGAACTGGAAAGTTGAGATTGAAAGATTTTGCAGGATATCTCCATCTTCCTATTGAAACAGCAGCTAAGAAATTGAATATATGTCCTACAGTGATGAAGAAGGTTTGTCGAAGGGATGGCTTGTCAAGATGGCCTTATAGAAAGGTCTCTTTCTTTTCGCCCTTCCCTCACTCCTACCTTATTTTTATAGCGCCTCGATAATTGAGGTCTCAAAATTTTCGTATTGCTTTGGAAATGATTGCAGATTAAAAGTGTTAGGAGGAAGATATCGCAGAGAGAAAAAAGTTTAAGCTCTAATGATGTTGAAGAAAGGACGAGTGCAAAGGCAGACATAGCGAAGCTGGAACAGGAACTTGCCAGCATTTTTGAAGCATTCGTTAACTAGTTTGATTACTATTCTATCAATGAAATCACATAGGTTTCTTATAAGTTACTATTAATTTTTCAACCATTTTTGTCTCTACAGATTTAGCTTATTACTACTAATTTATATTGTATTTATAGTTGAAAGGCAGATTTAAATGCACAAATGAGTTATATTGTATTTATCGTTGAAGGCAGATTTAAATGTACAAAATGAGCAATATTGTGTATATACAGAACATAGGAGTTTGAGAGTTACATATTTCTTCCTTTCAGATTTTTTCTATAGTAAAGTTTGTTGTGTAGCATAGGAAATGGGTGCAGTTTCTTTTGCCCGCATTTCCAAGTCTTAAATGGCCACATACATGAAATAAAATAGTTTCTTAGACTAAGTTTCATTGGTTGTTTTTTTTTTTTTTTTTGTACTCATGCTAACTTCCGAGCTAGTTAAAGGACAAAAGTTTTGCTTGTTGTGTTGTCATTTCTCAGAATATACCATGTTCTGGAGAAATTTTCATTTTAATTCTGAGTGTTGTTTTGTCACTTTGTTAACTTTTTACTCACAAGAATCCGAAAAGCCGGCCTGTTCGCTAAATGACCCTTCGGAAACATCAAACCTGAGGATATTTCTCTAAGCAAATTACCAAAGACCATAATACCTTTTCAATGTTCACAACTAGAAATCTACTCCACCTAGAGATGTCCGTGTTGAAGTTGATCACATTGGTTGATCAGTGTTGGATAAATATGAAGCTATTGCGGCTACTCAAGAAATACTTTTGTTCTATCTTCAAGAAGAAGAAGCAGATGGCGAATGTTGAGAAAGTTGTTGGTGTGAAGAAAGTGAGGCAAAAAGATCCAGATGGATGGGATGTGACGATGCCACTCCCGGGAGACATCATAGAAGGCGTTGCTGAATTAGCTGCTGATGATGACTCCTCCTTTGTTCAGGCCAAGGCATGGTCAGAGCTAACCTTATTTCTTGGTAAAATTACTGGACATTTCATTTGGTTGAAAGTTAGAAGGGGAGAGAGCGCACTTAAACTCAGAGGATATGTCTTAGTTGAAAGACGTCGTTCCAATCTGCAGAAAAGGTTTGTTGTTAGAGCACCATCTGATCACAGACATCTTGCTGTTATAGCTGAATTAACTTTGGCACGTTGCACTGAACTCCAGGGTACAATTCTTCTTTTCCACTACTACACATGTTAAACTGCACTGATAGCATAAAAAACTGTTAATAGCGGAATTATGTTTGATGATGCAGATATGAGCAGAAGAATGGTCAATTCAGGCTCACGCGGGTATAACCAAATGGGATTACAATATCACTGGAAGATGAAGGTGGGAACGTATCTACCAGATTCTCGTTCTACAGTTGTTAGCTCCATCGTTTTCATGCCTCTGGCAAGAGAGTATAGAGTAGAAGCCACAATAGTTCGTACCATGGCCTGGTTTTCAGCAGCAGTATCTTCAGGAATCCCTCTTGTATTCGTCAACATTCAAACCGAGCAAATTAGCAATTTGGTATTCTGTCAACCTCTTGTGATCAAGTTTACTTCTATACACAGACAGTGGTTGCATTTTTTACAACATTGGGTCACCTAAAGGATCACTACAGATAACCGTCCATACTAAGGGGATTGGTAACCTAGGTAACAAGTGAAAATTCTTTAAGTTGTCAGTGTATATAACTAAATTCCTAATGGGTTTACCCAAACTAGCATAATGAACTAGTCTTTTTATTCTTCATGCTTTTTTGTGTAAAGGAGAGGAGAAACACCAGTGGAAAAGATCTCACTTGGAGTAGGCAACTAGATGGCTATGTTGGTAACCAGTCCGCACAAGGTGTAAGGCTATGGTATCTACCAGGAATTGGAGAGGTTCCACTTGAATTAACACCTGGACCAGGAGAAACCAGATTTGGAATCGACATTAAACGAACAGATGAAGTAATGGTCATCGTCTTTTCATTTCCGAAAACAGCAAATTAAATAATGTACTCCTACGAAATGAGAAGTTGAATTTTCTCAACATGTTCTTTTTCTTAAATCTCTTTTCAGGGATTTGTCAGTATTTATTCAGTAGCAAAGGGGACAGCTGCAGAACGAGCTGGTTTAGTGCATTTATTTGAGCAGGGAAAACAAAGCAAGCACCATCTAGTGATCTCAAGGCTAGAAGGAAAGAGTCTTTTGCCATCAACTGTTAGCCCAGAAGGTCTAATATACTGCTGTGATCATGCTGATATTAAGGAAACTCTCAACTTAGCAATGGAAAGAAGTGAAAGTATTAGACTGTATATCATGTCTTGGCCTAATCAGACAACTCAAAATACCACACGATCAATTGGCGCTGCAGCTCTTATGCCTCCAAATTGATACCATCAGTTATTCAACACGTAGCATCCAACAACAACTAAGTCTCAATCCCAAACAAGTTGAGGTACTCGGCTATATGAATATTCCTCACTGTACATGTCGATCTATCTATTTAATCTCATCTCAGTCAGTAGTTCAACACCATGTACAGAAATAAATGTCTATTTATAGAAATTTTTTTGACTAATGGAAAGAAGTGAAAGCGTTATGCATATCATGCATGTCTTGGCCTAGTCAGATAACTCAAAAACTAAACGATCTATTGGCACTCTTATGCCTGCATATTGATAACATCAAGAGTTCAAGTCGACCATGCATAAATAATCTTTTTTTTTTGTTCGAAAATTTTGTGGAGAAATGGAAATAACCAACTTGAACTTGCTTTAGTACTTGGTAACAGCATTTTAGAAAGAAGAGGATTTGTAGTACATTGTAGGGATTGTGTTCTTAAAGCTTCCAAGATCCACAGTACTGTATTTGTACAAATGCATTTGCAAAACCAAAAGAAAACGTTCTTGTCCACTAAATTAGATACCATTAAGAACTTCTTAGAATCTGCTAGAAAAGCAAAAGCTGACCTAATCAGAATGGTATCTGGCAGGTCATGAATTCAATAAGTGTTAAATTGAAAGTGTGTCCATTATAATCTTTAAGCGCAGCATGAGCCTTAGTGTCTGAATCCTTTTAAGAGCACTAGTACCCAAGAGTGCCTGCAAACGCATGAATTGAAGAAGAATATTTCCTTTTTGTAGCCTTTACTTTTCAGAATCAACATTCATGTGTAGTTTCCCATCCTTACAGTGGTAGCTAATTTTCTTTATTTTATTTAGTTAATTAGTGCTATATATGTGTAGGTAACACACACACACACAAAAATGCACCCACATATATCGATCGATATTCACAGTTGCATTAACACTTAATAAATCTCCTTTATCCCTTGCCTTGCTTTTTTCGTGCAGACATGCTTGATTCTCGTCCTTTGGCCACTCCTCCACTTCGACAAATTCTTTCGCAGCAGCTTGAACTGAACCGGGGCTATCAACGTGAACGAGAGAAAAACAAAGCCCATTACTCGATCAGGGGATCTAAGCCACAGCTCTATTCCCGACTCGAAATCTATAAAGGGCTTGTTGGGAGAGCTGCTCTCTCTATCTCAGCGCTGCTGACCTGGGAGCAGGCTTGCTAA